>NC_091487.1:11227120-11449620 GCF_947461875.1 Haliaeetus albicilla | reverse complement strand
CGCTTCAGACACTTGCTCGGGAGAGCCAGGAAAGTTTAAGAGGCTGGGGAAGGTGCCTCTTGGGGGGTGGGGGGATTCCCCCCCCCCCATATATATGTTTTTCCCCACTCTTTGTGCTCGGCGCTGCTCACATCACCGCAGACCCCACCCCACGGTCCGGTGCCACCAGCACCCACCCGCGCGGTGGCGGGGAAGGAGACAAGGAGCCGCGTTTGGCATGGCCGGGGGAAGCCGCCGCCGCCGCTCCCCCCGCGGGGTGCCGGCTGCGACTGCGGCTCCGTCCCGGGTGGGACCGGGGGGCTCCCGCGTGTGGCCCCGCGGCGGCGCCGGCAGGTGGCGCTCTGGTCACAGGGACGGCGGCGGCGGCGGCCGGGCTGCGCCCCGCGGGCCCCGGCCACGTCCCGGCTCGGCCCCTGCCCACCGCCGCCCGCCGCGGGGGGCAACGGGACCGGGCAGCCGGGGGGAGTAGCGATAGACAGTGGCGCATAGCCCTCTCTCTGGGGACAAAAAAAAAAAAAAAAAGTGCTAAATATACGAGGCGGAGCGGCAGCCAAGTAGACAATTAGCTGCGAACGTTAATTTCTCCATCTGTCAGGTCAATTTTCGCATGTACGGACATCCAGCGCGCCCGCCGAGGGGCTGGGGAGTCGGGCCCGGGCGGGGGGGGGCTGTGCCCCGCGACACCGCGCATCTGCCCGCGGAGGCAGGAGAGCACCAGCGGCGGGGGCGGAGGGGGGGGAGCGGGTCCCTGCCGGTCCCCCGACCCCCGTTTGCAGGTGGCCCGCACCCACAGCGCCCGCGGCAGGGCCCGACGCCTGGGCGGCTTTCTTGCCCCCGCGCTCCGCAGGGGGACCGGCACCCCCAGCCCGGCCCTTTTTGCCTCACTCCCCAGGAACCCGGGTGCTGGAGGGTGAAGGAGGCAACGGCGGGAGCGTCCGCGCTTTAGTCACACCGGTTTGGGACGATCCCGTGGGGTCACTGTGAAATGGCATCTTCCCCCCCCCCCAACCCCGAACCTAAACCTAAACCCCAGCCCGCCCTTGCCGAGTCTCCCCCGCCCCGCTTACCCCACCCCACCCGCCCCCGCCCAGCCCCTCCTCCCCTGCCCTCCGAGCACTTTTGCAGCTTTTTTTTTTCTCCCGACGTGTTCCCGTACTCCGGGTCCTTCCCCGTGCCGCCGTGGGGAGCTCACTCCGCCTCCCTCTCCCAACCCAAACTTCACTCCCTTCTCAACATGGGAGGCAACATCACCTAGCGCGGCAGCCCGGACGGCGGGGAACCGGCGAGATCACTGTTGGCACCCCCCGACCCCCGACCCCCGCCCCGCCATGGGCGCCGCGGGCCGCCCGCGCCGCCGGGCACCGCGCCGTCCGCACTAGCGGAGCGGGGCGCGGGGCAGAGGCGCATCCCCCGCTATCATGATCGCGGCAGGCGGCAGAAAGGGTCTGGGACCTGAGCCCCGGGCGCCGGGGGTAAGTTGTTACAGCACTCCTCCCCGCGTTTGGGCTTTTTTTTTTTTCTTCTTTTTTTCCTTTTTTTTTTTTCTCCCCCGCGAGGGGGGTGGGAGCCGCGTCGCCTCCGCGATCCGCGGCGCTGAGTTCTGCTCTCTCCGCAGGTGGCGGAGGGGAGCGCGGCGCGGGAGCTCTCCCCGCGGAAGAGGCCGCCGGCCGCCGCCGAGGAGGAGCGCTGCGCCAGCCGCCCGCCGCCCGAGGGAGCGGGGGCCGCCGCGGGGGCCGAGCCGCGGCCCCTGGAGCGGGCGGCGGCCGGGGGCTGGTGCCGGAGCTGCCAGGCCCAGCTGGCCGAGCTGAGGAGGCAGGCGGCCCGGCTGGCCGCCGGCGGCTGCCCGCCCAACGCCCCGCCGGTAAGTTGCGCCCGCGCCTCCCGTACAGCGCCGAGCACCGCCGGGCGGTGGCGGGAGGGATGGGGGGGGGTGGCGGGGGCCGCGGGAGCCTGGCCCCCCCAGCCCGGGCGGGGTCAGGTGTACGTCCCCGCGGATGCGGGAGGAGAACGTGACGGCGAAGCCGGTGCTTTCCGACCCAGGAGGGATCTTGAGAAGTTCAAGGATTTCCCGTCCCGGGCTTTATCAAAAAGCGAAACTGCGCGTTGCGGTCACCGGCTGCCAGAAACAGTTAAAAAACAGAACGGCGAGTTGGGCAAGAGGAGCGGGAGAGCAGGCGAGGGGCTGCGCGGGTGCCGTCCGGGACGCGCCGTCGGTCGAGCCCCGAGCGGCTCCGAGAGCCCCGGTGCCAGAGGAGCTCCCCGGCCCCGCTCTGCGGGGGGGGAGGCCGCTGGCCGGTGCTTCCCAGCCCCGGTGACACCGTTCCGGGGATGCCGGCTCGGTGCTTCGGCTGGGCTTTGCAGCGCCTTCGTCCTTCCTGCGAGAAGCTGCCGGTGGCGGCGGTTCAGCTCCTCCTTAGGAGGAGCCCGTAAAACGCAGCTGGAAATCACACGCTCGTGTTTGTGGCGCTGGAGGAAACTCTGAGCGGGATGGGTTTGCTGGGCTTTCGCCCTCTGGGTGCCTGAGCGCACCTCCCTGGCCGATGGGCTCTTTCCTGTCCTTAGTGGCACTCGGGCAAGCCGGGGCTGGGTCATTTTTCTCCGGTTTGTGCTTCACAGCGGCCCTTCGTATCTGGTAGTGAATGGAGAAGGTGCATGGGGATGCCAGACGTCTCCAACCTTTGACGCATGTGCAGCTTTATTTGAGTGTGTTGTAGTTGTCCGCACAGTTTTTCCTTTCCGTGTCTGTTTTCCGCGTATCACCGGTCTTTATTATTCTTGTTCCCTTTCCTTTAGTGAGGGCACGTGAAACAAAACTTCTAAAAGGTGATACAGGTGAAAAACAGTCTCGATACAGAGTCTTGCCTAGGCACCTGAAGAGATCCCGAGGATTAGCTTGATGGGGCAAAATGCAACAGAAGACCCTGAGATTCTGTTTCAGGGCACACAAAACGTGTGTTGGGTTTTTGATAACATTTGGAAGTAAGGTATTGTTTTCTAAACAATGCTTATCTGGATGTTTGCAAGAATGGGGGGGAGGGTCTGAAGAGGAAGCCAAACCCTACTGACCTTCATTTTCATTCAAAGAGTTCCTGTATGATCTACAGAATTCCCATTGAATCTAAATATAGTTTTGTTTGGAAGTGCATTGTGGAGCAGTGTCCGAATGCGCAGCGAGGTTTGTATTTTCAGGCCGGATCCAAAAGCCCTTTGAAATCAACAGGAGTGTCCCTATTGACTCGCTGGGTTTGGAGCGGGCTCTTATTTCTGCGGTGTAAAAGGTCACGTATCTTATCGCGTTGAATTCAGGACTGCTGGACCTTTTGTTTTCTGGATTGCTGCAAATAGTGGAAAGAAGTTTAATTTCCCCTTGTGAAGTGCATGGGATAGGCTGCTTCAGTGGGGAGCGCATAAGCCCCTGTTCCCGTTGTTGGGGTGGGCCTCTGCTGTAAAGAATAGTGTCCTATCTGGGAGCGGATCTCTGTCATGGGAAAAAAAAAAAGCCGCCCGTGCAAGAGAGTCAGGGGGCCTTGGCCAGGTGTTCAGGTGAGGAGACCTGTGAGCAAAGGCCTGTTTGTGTGGTCTCTTTCCTGCAAGTCTCAGGGGACTTCCTTGATAAGCACTCGATGATGGGTAAATTAATCCCCCTTTTCTGCAGGGTTTCAAAGCATGCCTAGGAACGTAATAAAATAGCAGTCATCAGTGTCAGAACCTCGACAGGCCTGATCACAGAGTCACAGAGAGCTGGAGTTTACTTACCGAGTAGCATACAGTAGGGTTAGATGTTTTTACATTTTTTTGAAAATACATTTTCTAATGCTTGTGAGACCTCCAGCCTAATTGCAAGCTCAAACCCCCACTAATCCTGGTGTAGTGAGCAGCTCCTCAGGAAGGAAGATGCAATAAACAGTCCTACTTACTGCCTTCTGAGTGTGAAGTAGGTTAGCGGGAGATAACAGTCAGGGGTTTGGCTACTCAGCTGCTGCGAATTGGCCTTGCAGTGGGAATCTGATGCAATATGCTGGCAGGTTGAGCACTGTGTAATGTTTGTGCCAGAAAGGCAGCTTGCTTTTTTTTTTTCCTTTCCTTTCTTGTTTAATTATATAACAAGACATCTGAAAAAGCAGCTCTTCTCCATAAGAGTTTCGTGCCCGTACAATAAAAGTCTAAAGAGTTTCTTATAAGCTCTTCTAACATACTGTCAAATTAAGCAACTACTGGATGAGTAAACACCAGAAGGCTACTGCTTGGAGCATGGTGCTCTCAAAGGATTTACCTCCTTTGCCATAATAATTAAGGGATCTTTCAGCACAGATTCAGAAAGATTTCCACACCTGGTTGAAAAACCTTTGGAAAGGTGGGTGGGTGCCTCAGAGATGAAAGAAGGGCTAGTTTCCTGCTGTTGATATCTTTCCTGATGAAAGAGAGGAGGTGTATTCTCATGCGTGGGGCAGCTGACAAGGGATTGAATTCACATTAGAATAAAAAGCCAACATACTGTTTGCAGTCTGCAGGGATAACAAATCTAATTGCTTGAGAGGGCTATGATTCATACAGTTTATGTGTTGCTGTCCTTTCAATTAGATGTATTTAAAATATATAAATAATTTAAAGTTTCGGTGCTCAGATGTTGTGCATTGATTACAGAATACTGTTAGTTGTTTGTGTCTCTTTAAAGTCCTCCAAATCTCTGCGGACGGTTGATAAAAAGATATACCTCTTTGCTTATGTTAAAACTCTTTAACAGTTCTCCCAAGTACAAGATTTACTGCACCCTACACTGTCGATTCCCTTCTTTTTACTGCTGCTGCCTTTACAGTTTGCCACCACAGTGAGGCTTGTGTGTGAATCAAATCATGATTTCTGGCAAGCATGGATGGAAACGAGCAAAATTTAATCTGAAATTATTCCGGATTAGCATTTTGGTATTGCAGTATTGTCATCAGTTGCTGGGTCATGTACTGAACTAGTGTAGGAGTTAAAAAAATAAAGGTGCCTTGGTTTATCCCTAATTAAAAGTTTTGTATGTGCCTTGCAGGCTGTGTCCCTGGAGAGCTGGTGATGGGATACAGGATGACCTACTGCCAGGGTTCTGGCCCAAGTGGAGAGGAGGTTGTTGTGCCTGGAAGTTGTTGCTGTTGGAAGCTGTGGGGCAGTCCATGGGAAATGAGTTGGTGGTCTCTGTCTCACTCCCAGTTGGCAAATAGCCTTGTCACAAAACCACCACAACAATTACTGCTAATTGGCATCACTGTTGGCAGTTTCACAGGAGAGGCTGAGGGCTGAATGGGGATGCAGATTAAATTAGTAATAATAATACTTAGCACCTCACATCTTCACAGTGCTTCACAAATGCTAATTAATTAATTTGCCTGATGCCCCTGTTCCGTAAACCTAAACGTGCTGTCATTTCTAAAGAGGTGTATGTCAGAGCGAGGTGTGTGTCTCCGAAAGGAAGGGGATGGGCAGGGACTGTCCAACATGAGATGTGCTCCTGCAGCTCCATCGCTGGAAGGAAACTCTGTGCTCCCTCTAGCGCAGGCAATAGCCTTAAGGATATACAGCTACTGTAAAATGGTTTTAGTTAATCCCTTATGAGCAGAGGAAGACAACTCTCCTGATAGGAGGGACGCACACACTGATGCAACTACATCCACAGAAGGCTTTGATACCAGTATAAATATTTTGGTTATAGAAAAGTAATAATTGGACCCAGTTATACTGGAATAAAATAATTTTTTTATCATTACTGAAAGGAGGCCAAGACCAGAGAAAGTTCACTGTGGAAGTGATTAACTTTAAGGATTGTGTTTCTTTCAGCCCAGGGATTCAGACACCCCCTTTCACCTGTCCCCATCCACCCTCACACCCCCCCTACCACCCCCCACCAAAGTCTGAGCAGTTTATGTTGTGGCTACTGCCAGTGCAGGCGGGTGTCAGAGGCAGCATGAAAGGGGGCAGAAACACACGTATTGTAGCTTGAGTTCAGCCAGGTTCTTGCAATCCTAGTTTTTAAGAGCTGCTTTTCTTCCCTGTTTTATTTTTTTTCCGTCTTGCATTATCTGCACTACGTGTTACATGAGGCGCAGCACTGAATGGCTTCCAGGGAGTTTGAGGGACAAAGGAGCAAGTGTGGGCTCTTTATTGCTGGTGGGGTGGACAATGCTTTTTCTCTGATACGTAAAAAAACTGTATTCCCAGTTGACCGGGTAAGCTGTGGTTTGGTACAAAGAGGCACACTGCCAGCCCTGGTCTACAGAGAGTCTTGGTGACCAGGACAGGTCATGCCTTTGGTTGCTAATGAACCATGAATCATTTGAGGGAGCTAAGCAAGTCCGAGCCCGCCGTGCCCTTGGCGGGGCTCTGTGTTACACCAGCTAGAGCTGGAGGAAGCCCGGCTTCTCTGCAATAAAGGGGGGGCGGGTAGCAGTGGCTTTAGACACGCTGTTTGCACTGACGTGTCTCAGCTGTGCAGATGCCACACAGTGCTGCTGGATTGCACTCCCACCACACCTGCTTCTCATCAAAGCGATGGTCTCTTGGTACACCTGTATGTGGTGCTGATTGCATCACCTGAAGGGGAGTTGAAGAACAAGGTTTTGGGAAGGGCATGCTCTTTCCTGTGGGTTTCTCCTGTAGGCTAAATAACCCCTATGCTTCCACGAGCAGCAGAACTAAGGATGGATGGTTTGGTAGGATGGATGCTTTGCTTGCCGCCTCTGCTCTCCCCATCCCTCTGCGTGAATCCCAGCTGTTCCCTCCTTGTCCCCGATGACTCGATAAGAGGCAGCACCTTCTCTGCATCTGTAGCTGCACACGTACTGTTTGGTTGACAGTGAGCTGGTACTTGGACGTCTGGCTTCTGCCCAGCAATAACAGGTGGGTCCTGCCCAACTTCTCTCACGGCCGGTTTGTGGAAGTTGTAGGAACTTGCTCTGAGCCTTCTGCCTCAATTTCAGATCATTTGATGGGTTCAAAAGCTGTTAAGGGAGGGCTGGCAGCAAGGAGGGTGGAAAGAAGGGCAATGCAGCAGTTCTCATTGCTTTGGAAAACCAGGCCAGGAGGACAGGTATGGGATTGAGGACTGTGCTCTTGATGCATGAGGGCCAGCTACGCTTCGTCGTTCCCACCTTGGCCGCTCTGATGGCATGGTGTCAGCAGGGCTAGTAGCAAGGAGGGCGTGCGTGATTCCTGGCTGCCGGTACCTGTCCCCTCGCTGTTGGGTGCTTCAGGAGCCTGTGCTGCACACCGAGGAGCCTGGGAGAGGGCTCTGTGTCCTTAGCGTTTGCCTGCAGGCTCCTGCTTCCCTGAAAGAGCAAGGGTTCAGAGCACGTGGGGACTTCTCACAACGCGTGGTGCACGTGGAACAGCTCTAAGCTTTTAGAATCAACCCCTGACTTTGTGAGGAGTTTTTCTTCCCATGCCCATTGTTTTCTATTGACATGACAGCCCTTTCTGCTGGGTGACGTGGTCACCTGGATTTTGAGAGTCCTGGTGATGGTTTAGAAACCCTGTGCTGTCTTGCCTAACTTTGGGGTCCTCTGTTACTGAGGGGCTGTGTGCTCTTTTCATGGGAGGCCTTGCTGCAACTGGGTTGATGTGGATAAGGGGAATTGAGTGGGAGAACTGTGTCGTTTACAGATGCCTCTATAGAGAAACCCAGTTTTCAGGGCTCTTGACAAGCACTAAATGCACTTTAAAACGTTCTATATTTAACATTTAAAAAATGCGTAAGTGGAAAAGTAATGTCTTAGTTAAAAAAATGCCCCGTAGTTTCATATTTATTAGATGCACATTTAATATTTAATTTTGTGAGAGAGACTCTTGCAGAGACTTGGTTGTGGAGTGCTTCAGGCTATGAGCTCAGATGTGGATTTCGGGTACGTGTGCAGTCTAATAACGGGGTTAGTGACAACACTGTGTCAAATGTGTTGACATGAGCAGTTCCCTTGTTTCAGTCAGTGCAGTAGTCCCCATGCTATATGATAGGCCGTGGAAACTAATTGTAATGAGTTTGCTTTAGACATTTAGGATTTTCAGGCATGCCCTTTTAAAATACAGGTGAGTGGGATTATCTTGCAGTTCAGATGCCAGAGGCAAGAGACCTTCTCACTGGGGAATCTGAAGTGGGGGAGTGGGGACTGTGCTATTAGCTAAAGATACTGCGGTCTCCCGGGTAGCTGAGGGTAATTAGTATTGCTCCGGCTCTTTCTCCAGCTAGTTCCTTCAGCACCCTGCCCTATTAGGGAAAAGGGAGGAAACATAAACCATTTCAAAATCCCAGGGGGTGGAAAAGAGCATCTGCTCCTAACATCTGAGGTTACTTTGAACCTGTTGAAATACGTAGTAGCTGCTTTATTGTTTTTGCCAGGAGTTTCCACCTACAGTGATCCTAACCTCTAACTTGTTAACAGTGAGGTTGTAGGAGGCAGTAGTCATCCTCTTCTTCCCCAGCCCACAGCAGCTGATAATGACTGCTGCTCTGGACCTGGCACCGCAGGGTATTGGAGCGGGGATGGCTGAAACCACCAAGAGGTTTTCCTTTCCCAAGACCAGGATCGCCTCCCATGTACACTGTTGCTGCATGGGTCTCCTGCTGCTTGGGTACTCTGCCATAACTGCACTCTGTGGGTGCGAATCCTTCTTCCCACAGTGAGGATGCTGATGTAGAGAAGAGCCAGTTGGTCCTTGGGTTTTCAGCTGGAAGATGAAAGTTTTGTTGTGAAAAGTGAGCGGAGATTTTGCTTCAGCCTGGCTAGAGGAGGAGAATCTATCTGGAAACATGTGCATGTCTTATGGAAGATTTTTCTATGATGATGGTGTTGCCATTCTCAAAATTGGATTACCTTCAGGAACTAGATCTACTCAGATATTGCTCACACTGAGTATGGCAGGCAGCTGTCCATTTGAGAGTATTGTATCCTCCTTTTTATTTATGGAATTTAATTTGTCTGGATTTGTCTCCCTGTCCTCTGACTTCAGACCTGCAGCACTGGGATAACTATTTCGTGTTTACATCTCCAGTATATCCCCAAATGGAAGGCATCTTCAGGAAGGTGGGAGTCTTGTCTGTCGCTGGCTGTGCTTGTGATCAGGAACAGGCTGACTTCTTTTACAAGTGTCTGCTAATTTTGTATAGTCTTTCAGATGAGTGGCTTATGGGAGAAAACTTGGGCCTTACTTTCAGGAGAATCATGCCTTCTGCTGCTTTTAACAGGAGGAATTGTGTCCCACTGCAGGGATGCAGGACCTGAACTTAATCCCTACATCTGTCACTGACTTTGTGAATTTGTTCAAGCTGCTTAATATCCACATGCTTAATTTCTCCTTTGCCCAGCAGAGAGAAAATGCTTCCATCTTCTGTCCATTTCCAGTAAAAACTTTTCTTTTTGTGGTGGGGACTCTCTCTTGCTTGTATGGCATTGAGCATCATTGACTGCTGTTCTTAGTAGAGCTGGCTGCTCCTGTAATATGGATAATAAGGAAGAATATATAACTACACAGGGACACAGAAAACAGCAGACTCTATGACTTGCAACTGAACTTTCCAGGCAGGTGTTTGGGGAGGGGGTTCTGGGGCTGGGGTCTCTGCAACAGCAGAAACAGCAAACAAAGCCAGGGACTTCAGATAAAATGTGCAGGTGGACAGTCCTGAAAATCTGCCAGCTCACCAGGAGGAGAGTGGTGAGGCTCTGGAAGGGGACTGAAGGTGCTGCGGTGTATGTTCAGGCAAAGGGGAGCTTGCTGAAGTAGCAGGTATCAGATCAGCTCGGGGAGCATGGATTAGAGCTGTGCCAATGTTACCTAAAAGGGGTTTATCTGCATAGTGCGCTGTGCCTCCCTGTGATGAAACTAGAAAACAGCCTTGTGGAAATGTGGTGCAGCCTTGTAGGTCGGGAACCCTTCAGCGGCTTCAGTCCCTCATACTGCTGTTGAAGTTTATGCCAAAGTGTGTTACTTACTAGTTTTTCATTAAAAATGTTTTATTTATAAATGGAAAAAAGGCAAATTTTGTAGAGGGACTCAAGAGCAAAGCTTCAAATGATTATTCCAAGCAAGGGGACTGGTGGGGATATGTCACTTTGCAGGAGTAATGTGTTCTTCTCTAGGACAAGTTAAAGTGAATGTAAACTTTTCGTGTACAGTTCTTTGCACTGACTTCTTTGCTTTGAAGCTGCATGAGCTTTTAAGGCGTAGCTGGCAGATGTTCGTTTTCATGTTGGAGAAAGAATGTTTAACTGGTATAAATATATCCACTTATTTTAGGCAGCGTAATGGCATTGTTGCATGTTTGTTTTATCACTAAGAGTCTGACTGTTGCATGCATTGCCCTACCATACAGTGAATCAGCGAAATCTCAGCACTTGCTCACAAAAAAAAGGCTTAGGTGCACACAATTATCCTTCTTTCTGAGTCAAGCCTTAAAATCAGTCTTTGATCAGCGTTCCTGGAGTTTGGCAGGCTGCTCTGAGTTTCGGCTGGGGCTGGGCCAGCATAACAATACGTCAATACCTGTGCAGAATTGATTGGAACGCCGGATGGTTGTGGGAAAATGATCGATTTTCATTTAGCTATTAGCAGTTCTTCCCCTAACGTTGCTGAGGGATTTTACGCTGCTCAGTGAATGGGATGGGAAGCCTCCTGTACACAACTGAAATGTGATACTTCTGGCTAGGCTGGGCATTGACGGGCTTTCAGCATTAACTGCGAAAGTGAAGCATTAGTCCTAGTTCTCACAGCATTCAAAAGATTATGTTTAAATGTGTTTCCTGTTTTACCACAACATACAATTTGTTACAGCATGGTTTGTGTCGCTGTCGGTGTGTATATATTGATCAGTGTTGATTATACTGTAAGTGGGCAGTGTTTGGCTTTGTATTCTAAGTCATTTGGGCAGTTAGATGTACTCAGTTTTTATTGTACTCTTTTTTTATTGCCTCGTGTTGTTCTCATTGTATTGTGTGTTGTAGCATGTATTTACTCCTTTTGGCATTGTTGCTATTCTCCTGGACTTCAGAGTACAGCAGTACAGCTTTGCCTGTAGCTTTATCAAGTAAAATTTCTTTGCAGCGATCGCCTGCTGCTTTTGCATCTTACGTGGCTCCTGAGCAGTTCAGAGGTGGTGGCTGTGCCTGGGGTACATCATGCAGCCCTCAGCAGAATGGTACTGCTGAGTGTTTTGGAGGAGGTGAGCCTCCTGGTGTGGCTGAGGTCAATGGCACCAGGCTGGATCCACGATTCATGGATCCTGAAACAGGGCACCAGGAGCTGTTGCCATCCCTGGACTGAGACCCATCTTCAGGGACTCTCTGGGATGCGGCAGTTTCAACCGCTGTCGGAAATACCATGCAAGTGCCTTGTACGATCAAGAAGTCTGGCCATCCTTGTTTCAATTGCTTTACTACTTTCGGGTCATCTGTAGAGGCTCTCTGTGCTGCTGGGTGTGGTGAAGGCATTCAGGTCTTTCCTTGGTAGCTCTTCAGTCCTCTTTGAGTGCCTCTGGACAAAAAATGCCAGTGTTGCGACAGACCCTCTCTTTAACACCGAATCGTCTAATGTGGGGTGTAAAACCAACTGCTTGTATCTACTGCCCAGCTGCAGCCAGGCTCTAGTGACCAGTGGCACAGTTCCCAGGAGGGTTAAGAGGCCAAGAGTCAAACCTTAAAATGTGCTCTGTGCTTCATCTGTGGAGTGCTTGGTAGGTGTTGGTGTGGAGGTGGCTCCAGAAGTCAAGACCACTGCCAGGTGTGGGTGACCAGTCACCAGCCCAGACTGGGAGCATCCCACATGGCTTGTTTCATGCAAGTAAATGATTTTCAGCTGCAATAAATAGCAAAAGTTGGACAGATCTGGCCTCTGTTCAGCAGACAGAGGACAAGTGTAAAGAGCATGCCAGCCTCTGCCAGTGCTGGACTGTGTGTGGTGTTGACAGAGCAGCAGAGTTGTGTTAAGAGTTTTGGCCCCGATTTAGCAAAAGCGATTGCTGAACATTAGGAGAAGGAAAGTTTGGCTGACTTGGGTGTTATTTGAGAAACGTTAGCCGTGTTGTGATAGCGCGTCAGTTTTGTGTTGAACATGTGTACACGTGTGTGTTTGTACAGGGACCTGGCTGCTCCACTTGTGAGAACGAGCGCTCCAGTAACAGAGGAAACAGAATTCAATCTGTGATGAATATGTCACATAATCCACACGTGCATGCCCTAATGCTGGGTGCATCGTGAGGAAGAGAGGTGTTCCCATAGTGCTGCCTGGCCCTGGGCCATCTGGTCCCAATGAATCGGCTGTTAGTGATGAGAAACAAATCTGCTCTACAAAATTTGGCCTTTGAAGGAGGGAGGCAAGGCACACGTGTCATTGCTGCTGTTGTTTCTGGGTAGTGCCAGTGCTCCTTTTCTGGTGGGTGGGCAGAAGATAGAAGGGCTGGTTTGTCCCAAATGCCACTTTTAGAAGAAGTGCCTTAGCCTCAATATGAACTACAGGTGCTGCAGAGCTTTTGTAAGCTATCTTGAAAACTATGCTGTGGGTGAAACACGGGCCAGGATTTGACCTATAACTATTTTGCCTGTAGCTTGTAATTAAAGATAAAGTTAAACCCAGAAACTCCAGTTAAAATGTTCAGGTGTTAGTGTCGCTTGTATAACTGTGAATGCAGAAGTGAACTATTTTGCTGTCTTTCTCTGAAGATTTTGTTGCAAAGAAAGAAAAGCGAGCACATTTGATATTCCTCCAACAAGCTCTCACAAGGGTAATTTTGTGTAGATGATTGAGTGGCATGGAAACACTGTAAGATATTGTCCTTTTGTGGGTTTTGTAAAGAGGAGATACAGTTGAAGTAATTTATAATATGCAGAGTCTCAGCAGTCTGCTGAGAGAGCTTCTTTAGCAATTACCTGTAAGAATAAAGTAAAAAGCATTTATTATTGATATTCACATTCCACATATTAAGAAATATTTCTTCTGATATTGTTAATTTTTTATTTGTAGGCTCCAAAGGAGTGTAGAGTAAGACAAATGTGGTTGGGGAAGAAAAATATATGAGTTAATGTATTAAGTTTACATATTTTTCATTTGATGGATTTATGGTTTTTAATTACACCTTCATGTCTTGCATTGGGATCCCTGGGGGCCCTTTCTGAATTTCATGCTTATGCTCTTATAAATATGAGATGCTTTAACCTGCCACCTTGTGCAGTCTTCCTGCTGCTTGACTGACCTCTGGTAAAGTTACTTTTTATTTGAGTTTAAAATTTGAGACCTCCACAAAGAGCTAAATGATTACAAAAATACTTGTGTGATTTAGAGTTTCTCAGCCTGCCATGTTGTGCCTGTGAAACACAGGTTGTGAATGGGTTTCTCTGATGTTTGCATGGAAGGGTGGACTTTGTGCTCAGCATTTGCCAGTTGATCGTGAGTAGCAACACCCTGGCCTCAGCTTACGGCCTTACTGGCTCCCAGTGGAGTGTTTGGCAGTGGAAAGTAGTTGTGTCTGTGGTAATAACCCTTTGGGGAGCCATGACTGGGTTTAGGGAAGAGTATTTTCAGCAATATGTTGTCCTGAATCTGGCTCTACATCTCTTTACTTCAGTCTTCAGTTACATATGGCACTGGATTTTCATTTCATAACAGTTTGCATCGTGGTTCTTTTATTGACAGTGGAATTGAAAACCTGTGTTAACAGGTGGAAAATGAAGCCTGTTGGCACTGTGTAGTTTGAGTTGATTTACACCGGTGAAACCGAAGAGGAAGCCAGACTGCAGAACTGGGTCAATGTCTGTATTCCAAATCTGTCTCTGTGTAGGTATCATTACCTCTGTCTGCTTTTTTCCAGCACATCCTCTTCATTTTTCTGTTCAGTGGGAACATAATTACCTGTACGTGGGGGGAAAAAACAGTGCCAGGAGCTGTTTGGTATAACTGAGACATAGTTTATCCAAGAGGCAAACAATCCAGGCTGATAATACTCAAAATTTCCAAAATAAATTTGCTTTGGGACTGACACTGTGCGTGAACATTCAGCCACAACTTGAGCCCTTTTCCTCAGATTTGTGCTGTATATCCTTTTATTATTCCAGTCATGGCTGCTCTAAGCACACACAGCTCAAGAGCGAAATAGCTCTGATTTGTGCTGTTAAAATTTAGTTGGGTTTCAGCTTCTTATTGCCAAGTCTTTTGATGACATGAAAGATATGTTATATGCAGGGCTGGCTTTTCTGACCCACCCGGAGTTCTTCCCTGAGCTTTTTCTTGCTGTGGGAGGGCTTGACTCCTGCAGGATTGGGCACAATGAAAAGCGTGGAATAGACAGCTGAAGAACTGCAATGCAGAATAAACACTTGACCCTGGGAAGTGAACACAATTGAGAACAAAAAGGCATTGTTCTCTGAGGTGATGCATTGGAAGTTCTCTACTTTCTGTGTTTTCTTTTTGTAGTTTTCATTTTAATTCCTCTTGCTAGCAGGGGTTCAATCAGATTTCTCTTTCTTCTTGCCACTGGGGCAACAGTCCCTTTTGCCAGTGTTGGAAAGTAGTCCAGGGCATCCCCTCCTTACTAAAGGATGTACTTCTGCTTTCTTTGGGAGCGGTGAGAGGTTTGGTACAGAAGGCTGTCTCGCTAAGCATAATGGTACAGAAGCAGTTTACCTGCATCTAAAGGAGTGAGCTGAAAAATGTGTATGATTGTTCAACAGGAAAAAATGTAGATCCACTGTGTGAGAAATTTGTTTCTTTCTGTACCTCAACAGGATTCCTTAAGTCTGTGCAAGAGCAAAAAGTTAAGGTAATCCTGATCTTACAGAGGATTTAGTTAACCCAGGAGTCTTGTAGCTCAGCTGAGTACAATACAGGAATGACATCAGTGAGAGCTTAGAATAAGCTTCCTTATCTTCAAAGACTGTTTACTTAATGGTTGGGGAATCGCTGTGTTTGTAGGTAGAGGTAGGAAATGTCCTCAGGCGGGCAGGAGCTGATAGCATTAAACAGAGCAGTAGTGTTTCTCCTCAAGCATCCTTACATTGGTTGTGTGCTTCTCCCAGCCTGCTGGCTGCCTCTGCTTTTGTGTACACCACCGATACAGAGGTCTTTAAGAGATTGCCAAGGTAATTTTGGATGCGAAGCACTGAACCCAAGCAGTATCCTTGTAGCTTTTGGGTTATTTCTTCCACGTCCTACCGACTGTGGCCCTATATAGGCTAATTATATGGCCAGTCTGTAACCTCTGGCTTGTTTTTCATTGTTGGCCTGTAATTTTTTTTCCAAATTCCTGCTAATTTTCAGGGGAGATGTGCTTACAGGGTAGTTCCTGAAAGCATACCCGGAGTTAGCGTGTCTGTCTGTGGAACGGTGGGGAGGGAAAGGAGAAGGGAGCAGCGTGTGCCGCTTTTCAGTGCTGGGCTATCAGCAGCCTGTCCCGGGGTGCGACGCGATGGGTACGGGGCGTGTGGTGCAGTGCAGCGCTGGCTCTGCTGGGAAGCACGTTCTGCCAGGGGGATGAGTCCTTCTGATAAAAGTCCCCATCCGACACCCAAATAGTGTAACAACCTGAGGAATCAACCTCTACGAATCCTGGGGCAGCACTGCTTGTATTTTTCTTACATAAATACATCTATAAGTTTTCTCTAAAATATTGGTTAGAGGTATTTTAAAAATCTGAGTTGAGCAGTGTTACCTACCCTTGGATATTTCAGCTATCACTTGTAATCGCGTGGAAGACAATATGTAGTTGGTTTGGGTTTTTGGAGGATTCTTGTGCAGGACCTGGATCTTTTCTGCAGAGTTCCTTTGACAGCAGTGAAGTTACTTCTGATCTCCAGTAAAAAGGACAATTTGATTTGCAGATTGTGTAAGAGCTGCTATAAACTTAATTTGGAGCCCACTAGGATACATGTCCTGCATGCAAGTGTTTAGCTTTCCATTTTTTCTCATGAAAACGTTCCTGTAAAAGCGGTCTTTAAAGCCAATTTGTGCCTCATTGGCATTTTTTTCTTAAAGACAAAGCAGAGATGCAGTGTTCCAGGCAGATATATTTTGTTCCCAGCTGTTTTGAATGCTCATTTGATGTTAAGTCTTTGTTCAGTCCAGTCCTATGTCATTAATGACTCTGGAGTAAGTAGGTAGGCAGAGCTGGAGGAAATCCTGTTTTATACGTTCCTATTCTAGGAGAGCCTCAGAAAGACTAACAATAATGCTGCTTGGTGAGGTAATAGGTAAACATAGTAAGAAATAAAAACGTGCTTACTCCTTACTGAAGCAGAAAAATAGCTTATGAAGCATAATGTTGTCTTTGATACGTGTAGATAATCTGACCTGCTTCAGTCTGTGGATTAAGGCATTAACTGGGGCAGCTGAAATGGCTTCTCATAAAGAACCTGTCCCTCTGGTTGTAAAGGAGTTGTCAGCAGATGCTAACGAGAATTAAAAAGAAGTAGGAGCCCAGTCATAACCCAGCAAAGTCACTTGGAAGGCTTGCCTTGACTTCAGCGGCCAGTTAATTCCCACCTGAGGTGGGGGGTTGCGTTGTGCCACTTAGCGTTATCATGAGTCCGATGTGGGCAGTGGTTCCAGTCAAGGGGGTGGGTGGTGCACAGCCTTGGGTTTGTACCTGTCCTCTTCATGGTCCTTTCAAAACTGTGGGAAAGAGAAAATGGGGGCATCCCCCAGCTTTTCCTTCCCTTTGCTGAATGAATGGTTTAGCAGAAGAGAAGTATTTGTTTTCAAGAAGAAGCAGTCTTCTCGTAGGAGGTCAAATTTCTTCATCACATTCTTGAGGAAGTCAAAACTGGATTTAAAACTTTTGATCTTGGTCAGTAGATGGGCAGCAGGTAGAAAAACAGGGTGAAGTTTTGGTAGGAGTTTTGGGAAACTGTTGACTTTTTTTTTTTTTAAGAAGAAAATGTGAAATTGTGTAATTTTTCCATCAGCCAGCTTCCATAGCAGCATGCGTGACTACAGTGAAACATCTCAAATCCAGCCTACTCGCACCGTCTGTGCTACAGGCTTCCCTGGGGACGTAGGGCAAGTCAGCTAGCATTACGTTTTTAGATATACTTACCCTATTTAGCATATGCATTTTGCTCAGCATGTGGTTATGGACTAGTAAGTTGCATGCATGTATACCAGAGCCCTCCTCTTGGTGTTCCTTATATATGCACCAGTTTTTATGTGCATTAATCTGGTGTGTATACTTCAACTATATTTCTAATCTTTCTCTACATTCATGTTTTTGACTGAAACAGCAGTGATACCTTTTCTTTGAGTAAGTAGGCAGAGTCATACTTGAGACATATTTTCAGACCACTTCAAAGATATAAACTTACTTAAGTGCCTGTGATTTATCTTGTTTTGCTTTAGAGTCCTTAAATGTCAGCCACTCTGAACAGTTCCTAGGATTTTCCTCTTTTATTTGGGAGGTGTCAGCTGACAAGAAGGCAGCTGGTGTGCTGAAAGCATCATTCCCTTAAGAATTTGGTGTGTGATGTGTTTAGCTGGAGAGAAGGCCCAGTGACAGTTGCCCTTTTGGTTTTTTTTCTTCTTTTTCTTCTTTTTCCCCTAAAAGTTGCTGTCTTGCCCTGTTGGTTTAATGGTGAAAGAATGCTGCAACAGGTTTAGCTGTGCAATGCCTTTCAGGTAGTGAGAGATACCTGAGGAATGAGAGAGATCTTGTGTGCGTAACTGGCTGGCACTTGGTTGACCTAAGCTGACGGGTCTATACATAGTCCCGATTCCTGCCCGCCAAAAAAGCATCCAATGCAGACAGCTGCTGGGTGTGTGACCCCTTTTGGTACGTGGGGCAAGCGTGGGCATGTGCCTTCCTACCTGTTGGGTGGGCGCGGCTACCTCCCAACGCTTTTTGAGCTCCTTCTGCGCTTTTGGAGAGGACAGCCCTGCCAGGAGACCTTGTCCTAGGTCGAGGGAGCTGCTGGACCCCTGATGGCAGGAGGGAGCTGGGCTGCCTGGGCTTATCTTGTGTAGAGGAGCAGATGATCACGGCTCCCTTATGCAAATGGTGCTTCTTGGTGCAGGGTTCAGGGTAAGGGAGTGAATATGCGTTGGGCATCACAAGCTTGTAACTGCCTGGTGGAAAGTGCAAAGGGGAGGTTGCTTGAAGCACCTCTTTCCTCCAGACCCCAATAACTGCATTATTGGCTCCAGGATGTAGGAGGGAGGGAAACTATCCATTAACAGCTGCTTTCCAGAAACACTTAAGATCAGAGTCTAATGAGCATGTATCACCTCTAGTGTATCTTGCTTGTTTCAGGTTATGTTGTGATGGCAGTCCTGATCATTATCTCATATTAATTTTCTAGAGTGTGATGTATGTGGATACACCTACTGCGCTCAGAGATTTCACTGCAAGATTAGAGACATGTTTAGGAAATTAGTAATGAGAGAAAAACGCGTAATTAAAAATGATATCAGTTTGGAAGCTCATCCATCTTCAGCCAGCTTGCTGCAAGAGAAAAGAGTCTTACACAATGCTTAGTGGTGGGAAAACACATTTGGCTTTCTACGTTTTAAACAGGAAGGAACTATTTAAATGACAGACTTACAATAGTAATCAGGGCATTTACTTGGGAACGCTGGATCACGTGTTCTGGCTGCATAATGTTGTGGTAACTGAGACTGTATAAAGTTAAGGCAGATCTCATTGTATTTGTTTTCTTGTAATGATACCTTCACACAATTTTTTTTTTTTTTTTTACTTATTTGGACCCTTTATAAAGTAATTGGGTCCTTGTAGTGAAAATAGCATTCATATTTTGAGGTAGTCAGATTTACATATGCTGAATATTGGCTGTAACATTATGAGGTTGCACACTTAACAATTTATTTGTTTCCTGAGATAGGCAATTTTATGTGAAATGTCTTAAATTCACAGTCTGCAACAGAATTTTAGCTCTTCATCCCCAATGACCATTATAAAATTGCCATATGCCTAAAAATGTGCTCAGCACAACTGCAGTTGTTCAGACTGTGAATTTCCTCTCATTTTGTGATGGGATCCTTAGTTCAGAATAAAATTATTCTTTAGCAGTAGGATAAACACCATTTGGTTGTATATGGTTTGTTATAAAATGCGGTAACTTTTAAGCATTTCAAACAGTACACATGCTTTATTTGAGTTTTTCTGCCATTTTTCATGAACAGTTAACAGTACCTTGTTGTCATTTTTGTCATGATGTGTCCATAAACTCAATTATCTTTCTCTTTGGTCCAACTTACAAACACATAGAAAGCCTAAGCAGATGTCAGAGCAATAACCAGGTGTACATTGTAGTACTTTGCAAAGTTTTAATTTCTGCAGGGATGTTTCCTAGTTAATGGATCTGTTTATTAGGTGCTTCTATCTGTTGTGTCTTGTTCAAGAGCATACCTTACGTATGGTATTTTCAGGCTGAGTCTGGCTATTTTATCTAGTGACAGCCTCAGAGTAACCTTGCAGAGGGATGTGCTTTTCCAGTTACAATACCCATAGAGTAGTTAGCAAAACTGCTGAATTGCTTGTTGTGTAGGGAACTGTGTAATTTGTGATTTTTGGTAAAATCATTAAATGCTTTAGAGTTGCGAGTTTGACACAGGGGAGCCTAGACCCAGCTGGACCTATGGATGTGACCAGCGTGTAAATATTTGCCCTTATTGCCTCTGTAAGCACTCTGGGGTAAGGCCGAGCATGGCCCATGAAAGATGATCAGAGGGCTGGAGCCCCTCTCCAGTGAAGAAAGGAGAGAGTTGGGGTTGTTTGGCCTGGAGAAGAGAAGGCTCTGAGGAGACCTTACTGCGGCCTTCCAGTACTTGAAGGGCTTTTATGAGGAAGATGAAGAGAGACTTTTTAACAAGGCCTGTAGTGAAAGGACAAGGGGTAACGGTTTTAAACTAGAAGAGGGTAGATTAAGGCTGGGTATGAAGAAGAAATTCTTTAAGTGTGGTGAGTCACTGGAACAGGTTGCCCAGAGAGGTTGTGGATGCCCCATCCCTGGAAGTGTCCAAGGCCAGGTTGGATGGGGCTTTGAGCAACCTGGTCTAGTGGAAGGTGTCCCTGCCCATGGCAGGGGGGTTGGAACTAGATGATCTTTGAGGCCCCTTCCAACCCAAACCATTCTATGATCTTTGGGTGGCTGCTGATCATGGCTGTTGGGTGTCCACCTGTTGAGAGATGATGGCTCTTGTTATCTGGCAGGAGGGACAATGGGTGAGGAGGGTATGGCCAAAATGACTCTACCAAAGACCAGCAGTTCTTGATGGTGCTTGGAGCAGGGAGCTGTTAGGTTGGTGGCCAAGGGACACCTTGTGTCTGGGAGCTGGAGGTCAGCAGCTCTGATGGAGAGCGTAGGCAGCTCCCTGGCATTCCCTGTTATGTTTACCCATGGAGAACTGGCCTTCCTGGAGAGGTGCGAGGGGAAGAACAGTCTCTCTTGGCAGCCGCTTTGGGGTCTGTGCTGTTGTGCGTGAATGGGGAGATGTGGATACGGTCCAAGGATGTCTCCAGTTGCCCCGTGCTCACTGCCCAGAAGCAACTGCACAGCAGGAAAGGAGACCCTTGGTTCATGCCCCTGTGCAGTACTGCAGATTTGTACCCAGACCAGGCCATGGAGCCGGGACTGGGTCTTTTATGAGCAATGCTATGTATTGATGAAACAATGAGAGAGAAAATATTTTCCAAAGAATTTAATAATTGCTTCCTTGATGAAAGGCCCCAGCATCTGGCTCTTGTGTTTCATGTATTTTGTCATGTAGATGTAACCGTTTGCTTTGTTCCTGGCAGTAATGTTAACTTATTTATGTATGAAGCCGTTTCCAGGTCAGTGGAAAACTGCATATAAATCTTTATTACATGTACTTGATTGTCTTTAACTCTTTGTAAGATATAATTAGCGTCCAGTAATCGTATTGCAGTGCTGTTTCTGTGATTACGCTAGTAGTTAGTGTGCTGTGCAATTCTGGTTTTATAGACTGGAGCTAATGTTAGCTTGATTAAAATAAAGGATAAACATCGGCCTGTGGTGTTGGCCAGTTAATTTTCTCACCTTTCTGCCGCCCAGTTTCATTGCCTCCTGTGGTTCTGAGATGTGACCACCTGCCACTGCGTGGCTTCTGATTAAAAAGATGTGATTTTTAATACGTGGTGCTTCAGGCTGAAGTGGAGCCACTTTCAGTAATGGTGTCTGCGAAGGGAGGGAAGAAGTGGATTGCGGCAGGGTCTTCAAGGACAGTGACTTGGCGAAGCACTAGTGCCTAGAAATGTTTTGATCCTATTGTAATGAATAGCTGCTAGTTCCTGTTGTTGTTTCTGTTTTGATTGAGTGCCCAGCTGGTGTATGGTGGAGATAGGATGTTGGGGCAGGGAAAGGAAGTCACTGTCAAAAGTGCATCTCCCTTAGGAAAGCAAGAATGTGGAGGCACAGTGGAATTGGGGTTTAAATAGTACTTATTTTTCCTTGGTTTTCATAGCGCACTGGCTGTATGCAATTTTCCGCTTGCTGGGTAATGGAAAGTTGTGCCCAGAGGAAGTCACTTTGTAAGTCAAGTTTGGGATTACAAAATCAATCACTGTTGGGTCACTAATTGGTGTGGAAGATAGGAATTTCCTATACAGTATGATAAGTTCATTGGTTTTCTGGCAGTGTGTGCACAGTGAGCTGTTTAGCCAACGATAATCTTTCCTGGTTCTGTTGTTAACTCAGGAAAAGCATCAGGTCATTTATAGCTACACCCAAATCACTGGTTTGTTTCTGAGTAGTAAGGGGAGGGTGGGGGAAGTTTGATGTCATGTAGAATCTCCATGTGTTTTATGAAGTTTGTTTTCATCTCTTTGTGGTATAATAGTGAAGCTTGGCAGCCACATGGGAATCGTGAAGATTGATTGCTCTTGGTGTTAAGCAGCTCACATCTCCGAGTTTGTATCAACACAAGCCTTCTTCCAGCAGCAGCATCTGGCTCATTGGCAAGATCTGCGGACAGTTGTTCTGATCGCTCTGGAGGTGCCTCTGGCTGTCGTGTGGCTGCTGCCTTGGCTGTGCTGCTTTGTTATTCTAGCTGGTCCCATTTTCATTTATTTATTTTTTGGCTTACCTTTGATTCTGGTAAATTGCTCCTGAGATTGTGGTCTTGAATAAATCTTGCCTAACTTCCTCATGCAGGGACTTCCGTGAGATGCTGATGTTAATTTATTTCAGTGACTATTTGCTGATTGGAGCTGGAGCAATAACATTCCGTTCTGTGCCTTCTGTGCAGGTTTTCCCTGTGAATCACAGCATCAGTCTTGTGAAGTAAAACACACATCTTTGAGCATATCCTGCATAATGGGTTTCTCTGAGACTAGAGCTGCAAGCGTAAATCACATACTGCCAGTACGCAGTCGGTGTCCGGGATGGTGCTAAGAGTCCTGGAACCAACCACTTGGATTTCTTAAGTTGACCATTGGGAGTGGAGTTTCTGGCCCAGCTGATATAAACCGGCAGAGGAACAAAGAGTAGTGTGTCTCAGCTCTGCATTTACATCACCTCAAGTGCTGTCCCTGTCTGTTTGATTGTATGTTTTTTATTCATATACCTTGTACTTTAAAAACATGATTCTTTCAGAAGTACTGTGGCTTTGGAAGACATGCAGGCTCAAATAAAAAAAAGAAAATCTATTTTCATTAAATAAGCCTATCGGGGTCATTACTACTTCTGGTTGAATTTAGCAGACCTGTGATGTGCAGGAGGCTGGACAAGATGGTTATCTTCACTGGCCTTTAACTCTAATGATCTGTAGAACTGCTTCGGCACTGTCCACAATGGGAGCTGTTTGACAAGCTGTCCCATTTTATAAGGATGTTAGCAAGGCATGATTGCGCACAGTTTTCTGGTTTTAAATGTGTATTTACATTTCTAATAATACTGAGGCAACTTGGGTGGCATATGTTTTATTTTTAATGATTTACTGGAAATTTGACACATTATCTACTGCCACGAAACTTGTTTTAAAATGAAGGGGAAAATTTGCACACTAAGATGTAATTTCACTCATCACCCAACAATGACAAATGTGCATTTCATGGGCATTTTATGAAATGGAGAGGCAGGTTGGTGAAACAGTTCATTGCTGATTCGAAGTTAGGCATGGGGACGCTTCAACTGAGAGGGGGAAATACTGACTTTGCATTCAGTATCAGTGTTGCCATGGATTTCTTTAGGGCCCAGGTCTTACTCTGGGGCTGTAGTTTCTCTTCTGAAAAGAACTCTTTCCTTCTCTGTACTTGGCCTTTTCCAGCAGGTGATGAGGCAGCTTCTTTTCCAAGGTCCCAGACCACAAATTAAAATAACATCCTTTTATGTAGTACCTTCAGTTGAATGGAAACGTAAATGTAACCTATGATGTTAGGCATTGTCTACATTTGTGGAATGTAGAATATAGGAGCAACCGTAATAGATATACCTTAAATGTTTAAGAGCCCTATAAGCGTGACTGGTAGGACGAGCTAGAGCCTTTCATCTCTTAGCTGCTGGCTTTAATAGGATCTGGCTTGAAGAGTTTTGAAAGTTGTTGCCAGGTATTTGATTGCTTCTGTGTCTCAGGAGATAAGGCTTTTTTTTTTTTTTTTTTTCTTGTGAAGAGCCTGAAAGCTTTTACAGATGTATTTTCACCAGCCATCTGTGGGCATGTCTACATATATGTGTGTTATAGGCAGATACAAGCTCACTTTGCCCAAGTGTTTAATATGTTTGTATCCCATGTTGTAGCAGAGTTTATAAACCCTATTAACATGGCTTTCAATATGCTCTCAGCATGGGTGGAGTCGTTTTTTGTCTGCCTGTGGGCATAGCCACATTGATTTATGTTCGTAGAAGAGACACCTCAGGCAAAGGGAGTTGCTTCTCTTTGATTACACCAGCCCTTTGGATGGGGAGAGGTTGCACAGCTTGCAAGTTTCACAGGACCACTGCAGGGCTTCTCACCGTAAGGATTACAGGTGGCTATTAATGATAGGACTGTTGTTGTCCTGCTCACACGAGTGTGATTTTCTGGGCTGACAAAGACAATTCTTACTTGTTATTTTGGTTGCGTAGAAAATAGACAACGCCTTTTGGTGCCCAGTCTGGTATTTTTAGGGTCCAAGGGTGGACACATGTTTTATTGTTCACAATGCAGTATAGCCATTAAAAGGCTTGTTACAAGACTGTATGATTAAAGGATAGCAGCCAACTTGCAGAAAGTGGTATTTTTATGGGAAGACAAAGTACTCGCATGCAAAGCAATCGATTGATCTGACGTATGACTATTAGAAATAAGTTGTTTTGTAGATAAGGACTATCTAATACTGTTCAGGTAATGGCTGTTGAAGACCAACAGGATCAACAGAAACAGCAACAAGAATATCTTACTACTAATAATAATCTTGTTCTTGCTATGTTTCTGCATAGTGTCTTACTATGACACTGCTACTAGTTCATGGTCCATGATGTGGTGCTAGATGCTGAACTTATCATCTAAAGAAATTGTTGAAATACAAGTCTAAGTAAATTATAGCCATAGAACACACTGGGCTATTTTAACTTTTCAGGAGCTCTTTAAGTAACTAGTCCTTATCATTCTTTTTTCAGTGTATATGTTTAGGTTTTGGATATCTCTGTCCATCTGTCATTTGTGTGAGTATCTGGGGGAAACCATACCTTTTTTTTGGTGATTATTTGTTACTCCTGAAAACCTGATAGAAATGTCTCAGGCTCAGACGAGCAACAGGTTTACTGAGAAAATTTTTTTGAAGATGCTGTGAAATGCGTTGATGGCAGAGCCTCTAGAAAAATCTGGACAGGTAAGTCTGCCGATAGCTATGGATTCATCTTTCTCATGCCATCCTGTTACAGACATTTCTGGTGTACCATCAGCAACCCTGAGTTGTCTTCCATTTGTAATCTGGAATGACATGTTTGCATTCCTTCACAGCTCCTTTTAGTGGGCTTTGCAATGAGGTTTTTTTTTTTTTTCAACCTTTGCAGGGAGATAGTCTAGTTACTGTAATGCAACTAGTACGGTCTGGTGGGTTTTTGTTCTTTTGTTCTTTTCTTTCCAATTCTCATTTCTGAGGCTTTAATCAATCTTGGTTATTATATTTATTTCCAGAACGTTATGGACAGCTAGGAGTGGTTGGACTTACACCATCTAATTTAGGCATCTCATTTGGATTCCTAAAATTATCCCCTGAACCTGTAGGGAATGAAATGTAACAATTCTGTACTTTTTATCTGTAAGGGTAGATTGAAAGTAGAAAATATATATGTAGTATAGTTAATGACAAAGAATGTTTTGGGTATCGTGGTGATGGGCTGTGAGTATTCAGCAAAAGAAGAATTATTCAAGGTGATACAGAGTGTCACAACTAGGACAAGAGGAATGGAATTAATACAGGAATGATGCACGTTGGAAAACTTGCTGTTTGCAAGGTAGCATAGGTTACTGAATAGCCATCTAAGGAGAATAGTATTTTGAAGTCTATATTCCTTGTCTGTCTGTGGCACTTGAACCCAAGCACCAAGTCTGTCTACAGATGCATTACTCATCTTTCCAAAACTAGGATCATAAGAATGTACGTCTAGAAAAGTATCTTCAGATCTTTAAAAAGTAGTCCAGCTTCCTCCACTGAAATGGGATCCCCAATCTCTTCATTACCTCCCATGAATGTTTCTCACCTGCTCTTCAGAACCTTCAGTCATGAAGGAACAAGATTTCTCAATGTCATTTTGTAGCACTTGCCACTATTCACTCACCTTTGACAGTTTTTCTCAAGACGTCTTTGCTGAAAAGTAGCATGATTTCTTATTTTCCTTTCCCAGGTAGGTATGGAAAGTAATTGGTCACCAGTCTCTTTGTAACTACTTTTTGTGTACTGGAGGATTCTGCTCAGTTTTCATTCTTCTAAACCAAATAAACCACACTCCTTTGAACTTCCGACAACATTCTTGTTTTCTAAACTGCTTTTTGTCCTATAGACACTTCTCAAATGGTCTGTCTCCATCTGCTGTTTATATGGCTGAGATCGTCCTTCACCCTAATGAGATTCTATAGGAGGATCATTTGATTCTTTGGGCAGTGTCCCTCACCTGCAGACGTCCCTCAGGATCTGCATATTTGTCTTTTCTTTCTAATGCAAGATGGGGCCAGCAGAATGAGTTCAATTACTTCTATCCCCCAGCATCTTAACTGAAACCAAGGGGCAGCCATGGACCTTATTTCCATCCAAGTCCAGAGATACTGGAGGTGCCAGGACCCCACTTTCCAACAGGTAGCTGATAGCAAATTTGTGAATTTTCTTGCTGAAGTTGCTCTGCTGAAGAGCAGTATTTAAAAAAGCCACCCACGAATCCTTTTTAAAGAGCTGCTGTGGGATGAACAGATTGGAGAGGGAGGTGGTATCTCACACTTGTGCCACCAAGTAAGCAAAGGAATTGGATCAGACTCTTCAGGCAGTGTGTGGCCTGCTTGTGGTTGAGGAGTTAGAAATACACTTCATCATTCCTTTTCTATCCATCCCTGCTTAGAGGTTTTCTTTTTTCTTTTTTTTCTTGATTAAGTCCAAGCAAGGACAAAAAGGAAAAACTCTAACCCACTACAGTACTGCTTAAATTCAAATGTAAACCCCAAATTTTTCAGCCAACAAGTCAGTTTTCGGTGAAGCAGTTAAACTGAGGCAGTGGCACTTTAATTAAGATGAAGAATAAGCGTAATCCACTTTGTTTCTGGAGACAGACTGCCTGGTGTGCTAACTGTGCACTATATGCAGCAATTTGTAGCTTGCAAGAGGAGTGCACAATGGGCAGCCCTTCGGTTGTGAAAGCTAAATCGTTTCTGTACAGTCCTCAAGTATTCATTTACCAAACAAATAATTGATAAAATGAGCAAGTGAAAGAGACACTAAGAGGGTGTGATCCAAAGCCAAGCACTGGTTTTCATAGCTGGTTTTAAATCTACATTATGCTAATTACGTTCATGTGGAAAATGTGTCTACTCCCTAACTTCTGCCACTGAGCATTCTTTTAATTGGATTCAGATGGTTGGACTGAAACAGTTGCAGGGTTTGTATACAGATGTCCTGAGTGCTCCAAGCACCTTTTCTCCTATCCAGTTTTTCTAAGCCAGAGTTGCTTTCACTGCAGCTGGTGTCCAGAAGTTCTTGAACTCCCTCATTAAAGGTCTGCCTGATAAAAATGGGCACGGTTCGACTGGGACAAACACAGTTATAATTGTTTAAACATGCTGAAGATCTCATCTGGGGCATGACTCCTCTCCTAGTCCATTGGGCTGTCTGGGCTGGGTTGCTGGTCCCTGGCCAGAGTTCGTCAGTGAAGGAGTCCCTCTCACAAGGCTTCCCATTGCAGTTTGTCATTCTGAAAACACGGGCCATTGCCAAAATAATGGTAATAGTGGAAACAGCCTTTTGTTTCCAATAAAATGATGTTAAGAGTTGATGTTTCCAAGGCATTTTGACAAGGCAGCGTGTTTTCTGTGTAGTGGTGCTGTGCTCTGATTTTCATCCCTATGCTGAAATTCTGAGCAGCCTGATTGAACTCAAACTGTATGTGGAGTAGGTAGCATTCAATATGATGAAGGTATCAGAGAGCATCGGTTTCCCAAGTATTTGTTCTAACACTTTTCATAAGCACTCAGTTTGCTTTTAAGAGGAAAGAGAAGTTGTGAATTTTCATACAGTGTAATAGGCAGAGTTTCTGTAATCTGATTTACCATGCTCATAGGCTAACCAAAATTTACTCTCTGGTTTCAAGGAAGAAATAATTAAGGATGGAAAGCTATTTATCTTTTATTTAAAAGTATCTAATTTCTATCAAAAGTTTTTGTCTGAATTTCTGTAAGGCAACTTTGTCTAAGTGGCTATTTCTGAAAGTAATAGTCAAACAAAGGCTTTTCAGCCACCGAAGTATTGTGTGATGATGGGTACGCAACTATTTCCCCAAACACTTGCTGCTGTTCAAAATGATAATACTTTGATGAAGGTTTAAAAAAAAAAAAGAGAGAAAGAAAAAAAGACACAATGGGTGTTGGAAGATGGTGGTTTTGTATGAACAAAATCAGTACTGAATTTGCATTGTGAAGTTTCAGTAAGCCACAGACCCAAGAGGGAAAATTAAAGGATTACTTAAAACCAACAATAAACATGCAAATTAAAAGTCATTATTTTTAATGAAGTCATACACTATTAAAAATAAGCACAAAATTACATACCAGTTTGGATGTGTAGTTTATAGAATACACCAAATGTTAAAATTGAATGAAATTAAGAAAAGCATTTTCCAAAGGCAAGTAAAATATCTGTTTAATTAGATCGTAAAGAAAGGAGATTAAAAGTAATATTTTGTGATACAGTAATTACTGCTTTTCAGAAGTAGTCAGGTTCCTGTGTGTTGATCTAAATTTAACTCTGATAGCAGATCTCTTCGGGGTCTTTTGTTTTGTTTGTGTCCTTAATTATTTTAAATCGTAACCACTACCTTTATTTTGTTTTCTTTGCACTGAACACACTGCATGGCTGTTTGCTCCAATACTCTGCCAACTCATGAACGCAAATGTGGGTGATCAGCTCATACCCTCTGGTTCTGCG
Source organism: Haliaeetus albicilla (assembly GCF_947461875.1). Classification (NCBI taxonomy): domain Eukaryota; kingdom Metazoa; phylum Chordata; class Aves; order Accipitriformes; family Accipitridae; genus Haliaeetus; species Haliaeetus albicilla. Next base: position 11,421,035 of record NC_091487.1, on the reverse strand, counting down.
ACGTTAAAAGCCAAATCATTGCAGGGGACTATACAGCAAGATAACAGGAAAGGCGGCTGAAACCATTGGGAGGTGGGTTGAGGTGCTGATGGGAGCCTGAGATGTAAATAAACCAGATTGCTCTCATTTCCTCTTTCCACTGTATTATGCATTCCAATAGCACTATTCATCTTTATGACAGACACCTATTGCTTTAACTTTACTGCGGGCCACTGAAGTACATTAAAGTGGGCAGGAAATAGAAATAAATAGAGTTCAGTGAGGCTGCAGAATAACTAAACACGCTGCAGTCATTTTTAGTGTGGGGTCATGCGGTTTTTAGCAGATTTATCGTATTGCTTGACTTTTGTTAGAAAGATGGGTGCTGTTTAGAAGAGACGCAATATACTTATAAGTAAGAGAATGTGCTTGGTTATTTTGTTTGGTTTTTTTTTCCCCCCCAAACTCTTTGGGATGCCGAAGATGAAAAGAAACGGGGTTGAGTCTCAGCGGGGTAGAGTCAGTGGGATATGTCTGTGTGCAGTACCTGAGGCTGTGGTTAGAAACAGAATAATGGGATTGGAGATTTGAAGAAATCCTGCTAGGGGACAGCATGGGAGGAGGACCACAGTCCATTGGCTTAAATCAATCTGCCACCTAAATATAGTGAGACATTCAGGTAGAGAGTCCAGCTGGAATTTAGTCTTAAAAATGCATCTATTTGTTTTTTAATGCATGTGCATTTTGCTCACTTTGGAAATGTGGATTGCTCTCCTGCTTATTCAGAGGGCTGTTTCAAGGACAGCATGGTTACACTGCAAGTTCTAGATACCCTTAACCCTCAGGAGATGGGGCTTCTGGTGAATTCTGTTTTTTGTGAAAGCTTTGTGTGTTTGTTTTTCCTTGATTGTTTATATTCTGATAAGATTAGGTCAGTAAATGAATGAATTCACAACATCAGTTACTTGAAGACTTAGAGCTCATATTTTCACTCCCTTGAGATAGCTACTTGGAAACTTTTCTTTAAAAAAAAAAAAAATTACCATTAGCACTGTTGTTTTTTTTTTTTTTTCCTTGATTACATTGAGCAGTCTCTGGTTTTGCTGAGTATAGTGTGTTCTTTTTCTTCTTTTTTTTGACAATGACTGCTATATAGTTGAAAGCAACCATCAGCCTTCAAAGTACTTGTCAATATGGAAGATATTAGTGGATATTTCACAATGTCATGTAAGATAAAAACTAATTTGTAAGCAGCACGGCAGAAATCTGGAAAGACAATTAAGACACAAAATCATTAACATTGATTCTTTTGCACTGGGAAAGTATATTCCTTTCTCCCAAAGCATCCTTTAAAAAGGTTGTTTACCTAGATCTGTATTTAAGTATATATTTCAGTGTGACATTCAGTGATTCTTCTTCTTTCTTTTTAATTATCTTTATATCAAGAATTTAATTTAATTCAGAATACTGCTCCAGGTACACTTGCATTGCAGAAAGTAGTGCCAGGCAGAAATGCAGGTAAATACTGAGGACGGTTGCTGGCAATTTGACTTTTCATCATTTGTTCGTCATCATTTGTTCGCACTCTGTGGATAGTTCCTTGCTGAAAGGATTAGGTTACAGATGGGTGGGTATTACTTCAGGGACTTCTTAAGTGAGAATCCAGATGCTTTTCTGCGTCCTCGCCTCTTGCTTAGTTTGGGAGTTACAAGTCAGTAGCTGCAGGTAAGATTTAAAGCTTGTATCTTTGTTTCTCTTTTGCAATGGAAAAACTCTCTATTACTCCTTGTTAACTGAACAAACGATCTAACTGCAAACTTTAAATACCTGGGAAATTACAGATTGAGCTAAAATTTCAAAAGAATCTAATTTTTTAAGTGCAATACCACTGACAAACTGCTTCAGGTATTCAAAAGAGTTAGCTCCAGCAAGGTCATTTGGCGTTGCACGCTTTTGAAAACTTGGCTATGATTTTGGTGCCTAAGCTGTAGAGGGGCTTTTCAGAGCCGTTGGCCTTTGGCCACATCCCGGTTGCTTTGAGTATGCCTGTAGTTTCAAGGGCAACGGTCTCGGGACGTAGCATCTTACAACTGTGAGATGTGGGTTTTGTTTGTGTGCCCCACACGCAGCGCGTCGGTGTTACCTGCGTAGCTGAAGCCCTGCTTGGTCCTTGCTGCATTTCATGGGGAGGCAGCAGCAGTTGAGGTATACATCAGAGAGGGAAGCGTGAATTAAAGTGACTGTTTCTTTCTTTCTGTTGTATGTTGCTGGATATGTTTTCAAATCTGAGCTCGTTTTCCCTGCTCCTGGTTCAGAGGTAAAGCCTGAAGGCAGACTCCAGGCTAAATGCAGCTGGTGTTGAACTAAATGGGTGTTTTGCTGTGTGTTCTAGCGGGAGCACAATCTTGATTTCCCAAGTTTACCATCTTGCCCAGTTGAGCTTGGAAGGACTTTCAGACCATGTCTGTGTGTTCTTCCTCGTGTGGGCAATTTGCACATGTGTGTTTAATCTCCCAGTAGCAGTTTGCAAGCTTGCTTGTGTCTGTAAGAACTGCTTGCTGAAAAACAGTGGTAAATTCCGGTGTTTCAGAAAATTCTTCCTCCTATAAATACATGTAATTATCTCGTGCCTTGACCTCGCTGGGGGCTGCTGGGCTCCCCAGTGCAGTTGTCCTTTGTGGGGCCATTTATTTTACCTTTCTAACAGTCTGTGATGTTTGAATATCTAAAATTTGTACGCAGAAGTTAACAAGCTGAGACTGAATTTAGGGTCTTGGTTTCTGTAGTGGGAGGGGAAGCTGTGAATGTTACAGCATCGCAGTATTTTGCTTATCCTGCTTGTTCAGAAGGTAAGAACAGCATTTGGAAAGTAGGCGTGACAAAGTCAGCATAGTTTATTTATGCTGTGCAGGAATAAAGGAGTCATCTTCTTTGTAGCACAGCAGACTAAATTGGTTTTAGAGCACTATTTGGAATAGAGGCTTGTGTGTCCCACATTTAATTTTGTGCCAATCCCCCCAGCGCCTTGCACACCGTCTTTATCTGTCTTGCCTCTCTGCAGGCAGAGCAGTAACAAGAATGGGTTTAACTGCTTCCCCCCCTCCTATGTGTGCGTCTAATGCATTTGGTCACTCAAGTTTTATTTCTTCCCCCTGTAAAACATGAGAGTGTAACTTCCACCCCAGCCTTGTTAGGGCGCGAGCTGCCGAAGCGGGGGCTCCCCAGGACCAGGCATCGTCACCGGGTAGTAAAACCTCTTTAATGGGGCTGGCTTAACTTTTAAGTTATGGTTAATGTTTTTAACAGTAACTTGTGTTTCCTCTGCCCTTCACGCCCAACCATTAGCCAGGTGTTTTTGTCGCACAGAGTGGAAAAATAAAAGTAATCTAACCGTACAGCTGGGCCCTCGGTGAGGTGCTGGAGGAGGATGGCCACAGATGCAAACTGGGGATCACAGAGGCTGGATGAGTGGGTTAAAAGGCTCCTTGTAAATGCCTGGTGAAATGCAAGCACTGGAAATGAGATGGCTTTTTTTTTCTTTTCTACTATAAATAAATTAGACGGTTTAAATTTGGCATACTGTTCGCTTATTTGGTTTGCTCTGTGTAATTTTCTAAATAAATAAAAAATTTTTTTTTTGTTCCCCCCTTTAATATGGCATCCACTGGATTTCCTTGTAACTGCAAGACAGGCCTGACTCTGATCTGCCTTACGCTGTAAACTGTGTTTATGGAGCTAGAATTGGGGTCATTAATTTTCTTTACATCAAAAGAAGTCGTTTCTTTTAAATGAGAAGCCTGTTTCACCTAGTAATTCGCTTTAATTGCTTATTTGAAACTTTTGACATTTGATAGCAATTTAAACATTGCCAGATGAGGCTCACGCAGTCGGGACCTGCAGGTGCTTCCTTGTGTGCCCAACTTGGATCAAAGGAGCGAGCCCAGGGATGTGCCTGGCCGCGGACGGGGCACCCGGCGCTGGAAGTTGCTGTTTTCTGGGGCTGTTTGAATAGATGCTGTGTGTCAGCCTCATCAAGAATTTGCTCAGAGGGCTCTCCCTTGGAAAGGTTTCTGCAGAGCGTGGTGCTGTTTGTTTTTCTTGGGAGATAGACTGCGTGGCCTTTGTTTTGCCTAAGGCTTAATAGTGCTTGCAGCACTGAGTATGTTTTTTAAGTCTAACCAATAGCCCTTTCTGCTAAAGCGTTAGAAAAAAGTTTCTAAAATATTAATTACTTTTTCTTTCCTGAGTAATATCTGTTAATTTAGTATTATCGTCTTCTGGGAGGTTTGGAGGGAAAGAACTTTCTTGCTCATGAGGGTAAGCAAATGGTCCAACTTCAAAGGCATTTTTACCAGGATCTAAACCTTGATAAAGAGAAGAGGCAAAAATGAAACAGTGTCTTTCACTTGATTTTGTAAACTGGTTCACTAATGTGAATGCAATTTATTGTTCAGTCAGCAGCAGGAGTAGCTTTCCTTAGCCTGAGAAGTATTTATTGTTTTAAGTCAGTAAATAAACAATAATTTAGATTATTGTGGAAAGAGCAGCTTTTGTTAATAGCTTTTGGCTGCGGAACGATGTGATGCTAGATATACTCACAATGGTTCATATCAACACCGTACTGTGTCTTGGGAGATAGATTAAAAACTATTGCAGGAGTAGTCCAGCAGCTGAAATTGAGATAAATTCCATGCTGCTGCTGCAGAAGTTAGGCAGTGTTTTAGGACTTTCTGAATTTAGAGCAAAGGGAAATAGCGCAGTTGAAAGTGAATGAGCAAAGCCAAAGTACCAGTGCCAAGACTTCTTAAAAGAGTTTTATTGATGTGTGTTGTAATTAAAACCAGAATTAGTTAGTTTTCTAATAGGACATTCATTTCCTAGAGAGCAATTGCAGCTTGGCATAAAGTAATACATTTTTAAAAATGAGTACTGATCTGGGGATACCCCCAGCATATGTTGGATGGCTGACTTACTGGCTTTGCGTGCCCTCATTATTAACAAGCAAATTAAGTATTTTCACTTGAAATAATTATACAAATAAACCTTTGGCTGTGCTGTGATTTCATTAAAACCTTAATTGTTTAGAGAGCTCAATGAGAGTGTGTGAAGTTGGGTCAGTTTTACTGCACAGCATTAGCCTCGATAGCAGATTTACAACAGGGCTGGATTTAATCTCTTGACTAATCTTTACAGTAGCAGGCTTGGGATGGGAAGGCATTTGTGTGTTTCAGGAGATAGGTAACTCTATCTCTGAACTGGAAACACAGAGCTGGGTTTTAAAATGCCTGGGCAGCCTTAAAATGAACTAGCAAGGGGGAGGGGGAGAGAAATTGCTCTGTGGAAACAAAATAGGTGTTGCTTTTAAATCAGCTTCTTAGTGTGCACATTGTCACACCTTCACACATGGCTGTAGGCTCAAATCTATTTCTCATCAAAGCAACTGTAGCGTAAGGGAATATTGTGACCATCTGGGTTGCAAAGATCAGAAATAACAGTCCTTACTAGCAGAGGAGCCAGCTGTGGGCAGCACCATGTAAACTGGTTTTTATGCCACTTGATTAATCATTTCTGAGGGTGAGGACAACAAACCGTTTACCAGGTCACGCACTAATTTTTTGCAATACTTTAAGGTCTAATTTCCCTGTGTTTAAGGTGGCGGAATGCCTTTGAAACACACTGTGATATTTGTAGGTTCAGCATCTCAACTAACATTGTTCCTGAGCCCGGGAAACACAGGCACGTTAGATGTGTCCAAAGGAGAGTTAATTAGAGGAATGAGTAGTTGTCAAGTACACCACAGCTCCACTGTTTAATTCGGATGATGATTTTCATGCTGGGTCTAATACAAATGGGTTCACGTATGGTTTATTAATCCACTGTGACCTGCGAGTCTTTTAGGGTATTCAGGGGAAAAAAGGCTGAGAGTTCCCAGAACAGATTTAAAGTGCTTCCATGGGTGGAGAGCAAACGACAGAGAACTTTTGTCTTTTTCTTTCGTTTTGTCTTTCTGCGTTGTTTTAACTCGGTATGGTTTTTCTGCCTTTCCCCACTCCTTTAGGACCCACGATTATCAGCTTTAATTTTTGACAAGCTTCAAGTGCCTGACTATTTACAGAAAAACAGGAATGAAGGAGAGAGCAGATGCGAAACTTGCGCCACTCACTTGAATCAGCTGAAGCAGGAAGCCATTCAGATGACGCACACCCTCAATCAAACCAGCTCCCCAGAAATGCCCGACCTCCCGCCCGGCGCCGGGGCGGTGACCAGCGTGGTACCCAGGATGGTCACCGTCTCTTCCCAGCGAGACCTGCCGCTCATCGCCGGTCAGGTGGGCAGGCAGCCTGGAAAGTCACCGAATCTCTTCTCTGGGGCAGAGAGGAAGAAGGGACTCGGATGGTCTCAAGGCGCGGGCGGTTTTCCCAACTCCAGCGTTCAAGTCACGGTGGCCCCCAGCGGTCTGAGTGGGGCTCTGAGCTCGGTCACCATCCAAGCTCAGCAGTACCTCGAGGGCATGTGGAGCATCTCCAGGGTGAACAGCTTCCTGCCTCAGGCTTGTCTAGTAAGTAGCGATAATTCAGACGCTTGAGTTTTGTTTGCGTGTGTGTGGATATATATAGAGAGAAAGATAGAATTTCTTGAGATATATACATATTTATCTTAGAGGGGATCGGCTAATGGTATTCTAAACCATGTTTCAAGAGCTGAAGTGCTGAAAAAGAGCTTTGAACGATGTTCTGTCAGATGTCACAAGCAATTTGCTTTCTTGTGTCAGATGGTGAGATCCTTTCCTCAGATGCTTTTGCACCTATTTTAGCTTCCCGTATGCAGGTGATGTTATTTGGCTGTCACGTACCTGGTGACCCCTTTAGAAAAACATAAAAAGCCAAGTTTGTCACATACGAAACTCTGGGAGCTTCATGGGATTATATCAAAGATAAACTTGACCCTCAAGTCTAGCACTGAACTTCTAAGGCTGTGTTCGGCAGACGCTGTTGATAGACTGTGATGGAGAGCATTAATCTTCAGGTTAGATGTGCTGCAAAACAGTTTGCTGTAAAAGAGTGCATTCAGAGGGTTGCTTCAGAGCCACATGCCTGTAAATGTCATTGCACTGGAATTTTAAGCATTGATGTTGATTTCCTGTGTTCTGTGTGTATTTTAAGAACTCTTGTGGGAAATGAAGAACCTTTAGAGGTGCGTGTTACCTTTAAAAGCAAGTTCATTACAAATTTGTGACAATCTGTGGAACCGTGCTAAGGTTATAGTGACTGGTCTTGACTAAGATTATTCCTAAACTGTTTACACATGGTAGTGAACAGGGGAGTGTGAGTAATGGTGAAATGTGTACAAAAAGAAGTTATGGTTTTCACTTAAATCCGTTGTAGCGGATCTTGCAAGACCAGGTATGTTGGTGCTAGACAGCTTTAAATTTAACATAATGCCTTATGTGCTGTTGTATATAAACACTACCTAATATTGCTTGGTAGCTTCAGCTGGCTGAGCTCCAAGATCATCAGAGATAAATATTTAAGAGTGCTGCTGTCTAACATTACTTTTACAGGGTGGCTGTTGTGTTTCCTTCCAGAAAAAGCTTGGAGACGCGATTCCTCCTTCCCGTATTTCTCTCTCATATGGAAATTTGTGAATGCACATACAGCCCACCTTGGAGGGCTCCCCATTTAAATCCAGTGAATCTCCGCTGATGTCAGATAGCTCTCTGATGATTTTACATTGAGAAAAGGGAAAAAACTGGTCCATTCAGCTCTTCGTGGTTTGAGGAACTGCTGCTATGAGTGCTTTTCTCTAAAATGCTGCTCCATGCGTTAGGGATCAATTTGGCCAATGTAAGGCATATGATGTTACCTTTTAATTATCTTTTAAATTCTGTGTATATCGCAGAAATGTAGGGAAAAAAAAAAAGGAAAGCTACTGGGTTAAGAAGCCCGTGCTCTCTGAAAGCAGAAATATTTCCATTTCTCTGCTCATTCCTTGTTTGCCCTTATTCTTGTCTTAAATAATTCACTAACAGCCAGCTCCAGATTTCTTCCTGCTTAACCATGCTGACTGATAGATGTGGTTTTCCCTAACCACTGCATTATTCTAAGATAAAACTAAGTTGCCTCATTTAACCCCTGTGAAGGAAAAATGTGTATAATGCAACAGAGCTTAAGTGTGATCTAGAAATGTGCAAAGAAACTCGGTAGCCTGGAAAACAGCGACCTTTAATGAAAGGACAAACACTGTTAGGCTGTGAGTGTTGGAGGCTGCTTGGATGTCATCCAGTCATCTGCAAGGACAGTTTAGATTTAGAAGCAGTTTTTGGAGAGAAGCTAGGCTTCAGTTGTTTTTTCTCCCCCTGCCCTTTTTTTTATATTTTTTTTAATTCATTTAAGCGTAAATGTAGTTACTGAAGACTGTGTTGTGCATCTCTTCCCAGATTGTGCTTTCTGTGTCTGTCTGAATTCTACTGCCTTTTGTATTATTAAGAACCTTGTCTCTGATGAAGCTACTTGAGTGGGTGAGGCAGAAAGTGCTTCCCTTACGTTTTTTCCCTGAGGAATCACAGGTGTCGAAGGAAATAGGATTGGAGGGATTTCAGGAATCAGCTAGTATAGTCCTTGCCTAGGACAGCATCCACAGCAGGGCATTCTTGTCCAATGCTCACCTCACCTCACACTTTTGCAAAGACTGTGATTCCCTGACTTCTATTGATTGTGAAGTCTGAACTTCTTTTCCTATTAGAAAAGTTTACTTGATTTATTTCTTTTTTTTTTTAAACCCTGGTTAGCGAGATGATTTTGTCTATTCTTTCCTGAAGTTGGAGACAGGGTTTAGGTTTAAGATTAACCCAGGGAGAGAGCTGCGGATATACATCCTTTTAGAGATGTCTGTCTTTAGTAACCTTTCCCATCTTCCTGTGGGGCAAAGCTGGTCTGGCTAGAGGAATTCTGGAGCAAGAAGAGTTGCAGTAGAAAGGACACCATTGAATGTACTATTTATTATGTGTAACGTGATTACATCTTGGAGTTTTCAGCCCCCGTTTAAGCAAAATACTGCACAAACGCAGAAGAAAAAGATGGCCCTTTTTCTGCGGGGTTTACACTCTCAGTTGTGATACGAGTTATTTTGACCACTCTGTAAATACCTCTGTTTCACTGGGAATCTGTGCTTTTGCCTTGTTTTCTTACCAAAGGGGGGCTTCTTGAAACAAGCGCTGAACTCCCTGGTAAGAAAGTGTCACCCAAGCGCCTTACCTCTCGGGGACCTAACTCAGTGCTGCATACGAAGTGAGCGTGATTGATTTTTCTAAAGATGGGAAGATGGACACAGATAAAGGCTGGGGTTCATCTCAGCTATTTTTAGCTGCCGAAAAGACAGGTGTTTATTCTAAGCTAATTACCGAGGCTTCCTTTGTAGTTGTGGGAGAGCAACAGGCACCTCCAAGAAATGCTTTGTCCTTCTCATCTTGGATGTCTGTCTTGGCTCGCCTTGTCCGCCGAAGGTGCCTGTGGCTTTCTGCTGGTGCTGGCAGAGCCCAGGCGGGTGACGCGGAGCAAACCCTCGCATGGGCGGCCGGTGTGGGGTGCTGGGTGCCCAGTGCCCTGTGGGTGTGAAAATACTCCCTGGCGTATGGCTGCCAAACCTTGGGAGACCTTGTACCTACAGACGTTTCTCCAGGATCCACATTTTTTATTTATGGTTAGTTTTAATAGTGGTGGTAGTGGAATTGTCTGCGGAAAGAAAAAAATTGCCTGATTTCTGCTCTTCTCATCTCCCTCCCCAAACTCGCATGTATTACCTTGTAATGTCACTTACGGTTGCAAAAACACTTCTGGGCTGAATGTTGGGGGTCAGAAGTGCAGGTCATTGTAAATTTTTAATATATGTTTGGAGTTCAAGTGTGAAAATCCATTATAGAGATTATAAATTTTTTGAACAGGAATGTGTCTTCGAAGCATAGTGTGGGTGCTGCTCAAACCAAAATAATAACCGTGGGCTTCAGGAGCCGTGAAGAGGAACAGTAATTAAGGATCTGGAGGAAGGCCCAGGGAGGGGAAGACTAGGATTGCAACCAAGGTGCAAAAGGTGAAGATGCAATCAGCTGCTTTACCCAAGTGGCCTGTTGTAAAAAAATTACAAAAAATAATCACCAGTAGCAGTGATAAGTAGTCTGACCAGACAGCGAGCGCTGTGGAGGGGAGGGAGCTGGTATAACTCTGGTAAGACAGCTGATTTGTAGTGGACAACTGACAACTTTAATTAATAAATAGTTTTATATTGATGTTTTTAATTCTAGATGTGACAAGTGAATATAAGGTTACTGCTCAAATGAAAATCATGTTAGCGGTGCTCAGCAGTGCCACTCAGTTTAACACAGCAGCAAAGCAGCAAGGGGAATTTAGGCTTCCTAGATGTGTTGAAATCTGGCTGAGAGGTAGAACATTAAAACTACTGAAAATACCTTGTATATCTATTAGAAGTATCTGCATGTATTGTGGAAAAAAGAGGTCTTACTGTATGCTTTCAATTGACTGTGTTATTAGCATGCAGTGTTATGTGCTGCATAAAAGTGGTAAAGTAGCCATGCCATGTGCTATAAAGACATCACAGTGAAATAGAGTTTGTTTTTGCAAATTGCTTTTTCTTTTATCTTATGCAAAATGAAATCCTTGCCACACTGTATTTCTAATTTGAATATATACAGTTGGTACTGGTTATAAGGCAAAATATTGTGGCTCCTTGAATCTTTACCAGTTCCTAAGTTGCTTTAAAAATATATTAAAAAATGCACCACTAGGAAATAGGAAAAGTTGGAGCACTGGAAAACGGAAGGTGACTTAAGTAAAACTTTTAGAGCATATGTATATAAAATGGTAAATTTATCAAAAGTCCAATGTATGTCCCAGAGAGTATTCACAAATTTAAAGGTAGGTGCAAGTTTATGGCCTGCTGCAGAGGGAGGGTTCACCCACAGCACATGTAAATGGGTGCATAGACTCTAAAGGAGTGATGTTCCTTTGTTTTATGTGAAAAATCTCTGAGTTATTTTAGTCACAGCTCAAGCTTTCCTGTAGTTCCTAGGAATAAGTCTTCTGCTTACCATAATCTGAACCAGATGGATTCATCTGAGGGTAGTTCAGCCTCTGTTGACTTTCCTTAAATCCTCTTTGTTTGTTTATAGCAAGGATGACTTACATTTTGCTTAGAAGATGCAATAAAAATCTGACTGTGGAAAAGAGAATGACAAGATTTACTTTCCAGCATTTACTTTTTTTACTTTGATAAATGTCATACCAAATGGATTTTTAAATTAATTTTTAAAATCCTCCTTGATAGCTTTCTCAGTGACCTTTTATTAATACAATGCGTGAAATATATTTTGTAACGAAACAATTAAAATATAGTGCTTTGACCATAAATCTTGTCTGTGAGACATCTGGATGACTTTGAGCTTTGGGATATTTCTCAGACTCCACATATAACATCTTGATTCTGCAGAAGTCAATAGCAAACCCCAGACAGGTGGTGGGGCCAGGGCTGCATAGAGGCTTTTCTGTTTTCCCTTTAGCTTTAGTGGTGCTGGTGTTACTGCTTTTGTAGAGGAAGTACATAAAGGAAAGGGGGTGGCAAAAAAAAAAAAGCTTCAAAGTTAGTGTTGGTCACTCTCCGTAACAAGTCTGAACAGCAGAAGGAAACCTTTTGATCCAAGTTACTAAATGCTTTCTCATATTAACCTAATTTATAGCCCCCATGGAAAAGACCTTTCCTGAGACTGTTGCAGTCTCAGGCTGAGCAGTAATGCCTTGCGTTGCACTTTGCTGCCTTAGCAAATGCAGGGGGTGTGTGTGATGTGGGAGGATGATGCTTCTACCGGCGCCGTGTATTCAGAGTCAGCGAGACCCTGCCCCAGCAGCCAGATAGCAGACCAGCTTAGAAAACGTGGGTTGGAAATCCAGCCTTAAACACGCAGATAAAAACGTAGCCCTCTCTTTTGTGTAGTTGCTAAGGTCTTAGTGCTCTCTTTTTCTAGATTGCCTCCAGTGTAGGATGCCCAAGGTGAAAATGAGGTTACCTGTTAATTCCCAGGTATCAGAGTGGCTTAGGAAAAATGTTAAAGAGTTGACAGAAAGGGTACTGGCTACAAGATGGAAATAAGTGTTTTCTTAGGTGAGGGTGTGGATTGTATATCTTTATACTGTGTGTTTGACACTTCTGCCATAGCATTGGTTTTACAGTTGTGGGATAGGGAAACTATTCGCAGGACTCAGACCCTCTTGTGGCTCAGATTACCACCTGAAAACAGTTCTTTTGATCCTTCACCCCTCTAGGCTAAACAGTTGTTATTACAGCTTGCACAGGGAAACAAGTCCATACTTGCCTTTGTTGACAATTGAAGTCAACAAGCAATAATAAAGAATGTTGGCCCAGACTTCACCTGTACTCATCAGAGGTAGATTTAAGACAAGCAGACTTTAGAGCTTATGTGCAAATGATAATCCACCGTATTTACCTTTGGCTCACAGGTCATTCTGTCATCCAGTAAGTGTACCATAAGCTACACTAGGATAAAAAATCCCCTCCTTTTTTTGCCCTAAATATTTAAATTTTCTACTCTTGCCTTTGAACTAGTTTCTTAGGGATGGCCTTTTCTCTTCACTTTGTTACCTTCAGCTCCTTTTGCTTACTGCTGGTGCATTTATACTCGGCATGTGCTCCACTATGAATTCTCCAGGAACTGACTGTTAATCAATGCATCCCACGCCACCTCAACATTAGAAATCACCTTAAAGGAAGGCTCATACTTTTTGGCTGGAGACCAGAAGTGTCATCCAACATCTGAGAAAGACTGGATATGTCTGATGCAGAAGTGCCTTTATGAGGCTACTGTTGCTCTGCACTGGCTACATCGCTTGTTAAGGGTGGGCTGCAGCTGAATAATGCCCTTTGGTTTCAGAGGTTAATGGAGAAGAGAAACCAGATAAATTCAGGCTGATCTCAGGCCCTAGTCATGTGCAGGCTGGTGGAGAGAAAGTCTCTTGCAGTGGTCTCCCTGTACCCCATGGAAGGAACTGATTTGCACGGCTGGATTGCCCAGTTGTCCTGCTTCTGTAAAAATAGGATTGAACAGCATACATTTTTTGGAAAAGTGGTTTGAATTTAACATTTGCTCCATAGGCTATGTACTGGAATGGTGGCATGTTGAGGTTGTGGGCCTCCAGGTAGTCAAGCTGTGCACAGTGCGAGCGCTGCCAAAAGGATCCCCTGTTGTTTTGTGGCACGAGCAGCTGAGCATCTGGCAAAGATTGATGCTCTTTTTACTCGCAGCTAGAATCACTGAAATGCCCTGGGTGGTAGCTTCTGAAAGGAGGTTTAGAAAGCATCAATAGAAAATGTATCTAGTTTTCTGTTTCAGCACTTGGGAGACAATTTATGATGTATAGATAGAGTTCATAGATGTTTCAAGCATTTCATATGTGTGTGTTTAATGGAATGGATTGCCACTTTACTGAACATAGCATCAAATCAGCTCTGTTAATTGAAAAAGATTTTTCACATTATTGCTAATGATGTGACACAGTTTCGTTAGAGATGGTGCATAAAATAGCGCTACTTGAAATGACATTAATGTATGCATTTAAATTCCTTTTTCCCATTTACGTGCATTATTGATTTTATTTCATTGTTGAGGAGATAATGGATTTATAATTAGAATACAGTCACCGTAATCAATGATGAGATTATTAGACTTATAAATAGACCTCTAAAACTACGATGAGGTAATTTCCCAGTGTAACGAAGGATCAATAATTAGAGGTTTGCTTTGAATCTGAAAGTAGTACTTGTAAGATTCAAGCGTGAAACACTTCTAGGGAAGTGAGTCCATAGAAATTATTATGCAAACTGGTGTTGTGGTTAGGCATTTTCCAAAGCTGACCTATTATTATTATTATTATTACTTTTGTTTGGTGCCCAAACACTTCTGAGTTAATTCCTCTGGGTTTGCATAGCTGCCATGATCTCAAAACTGGATGAGGTTGTTCTTTTCTGATTCCTTCGTTGAAGGAAGTGTTTGAAAGGTGCTGTAGGCAGGAGTCCATTGCTGTGTTTTTGGTGTTGTTGGGCAAAGATAGTGGATCTGCCATTCAGAACCTCCCCCTTCTGCTTCTCAAAAATGACAGTGGTAAAGCTGGGCAAGGCAGTTGGCTGTTGTAGCAGGGAAACGGGATTGGAAGGATGAAGAAGGGGAGAGTGGTCCTTGTGATGCCTGGCTTGGAAAGGGACTGCGTTTAGTTGGTCCATGCAGAGTAGCTGTGTAGACATCCCACTGAGTCTCCCCAACCTCTCCTGATGACTCTGAAGTACTCAGTATGCAATCAACCTCCTTGTTCTTCGTGCCCTGCTTTGTGATGTCCAAAATTTGTTTGGTCTTTTTTTTTTTTTTTTTTTTTTTGGCCGCTGCTACATCTTGATTTCAGAGGAACTGTCAACGACCCTTAGATCTTCCAAGTTGTAACTGCAGGTTTTGAGTTCAGCATTGTTTAGGAGTCATTTAGGTTATTTTTCCTAAATACATGATATTATCTATGTCAAATCTCACCTGACACTTCTTTGCCCACTTAAGTTTGGGAAGTTCTTCTGGAGTTCCTCATTACTGTCATGGCATTTGGCTACTTGAAAAAGCTTTGGGACATCTATAGGCTTTTGGATTTCATTCTAGTCATGGTGAATCATGACTGTCTGTGTGTCTGGGTTACAAGGTTCCCGCATGGGGAGTAAACAGCAGGTCAGCAAGGAACAGCCACAAGAAAAAGAGCAACATCTGCATAGCTCCATCCTGAATTTGGTACCTTGGTGTCCTTCAACAATGATCACACAGTCAGATCTGTCCCTGTGCTTGCGAACTTAATGCTGCTTCATGAGCTTGCCCTGTAATTGAATCTTGTTCTCTAGATTTGGGTTTAGTAAAGACCCAGTTTTCCCTTCAGATAATGAGGGCTTGTACCTCTTCCAGCAAAATACTAGTCAATGGGTGCCTTGCATGTGGTAGCTGTCAGGCAAATTGATCCCAGGGGATGTTCTCTTTAAAGTAGTTACATCTAATATGCAAGCAGTTTCAGCATGATTGAAATAGGAATTAGGTATGACAGTCTCTGTCCACCTTTGCCTTTATTTGCTGACTTTGTATGTCGGTCATTATAACAATATAATGATTATGCTAAAATTGTAAGACCTGTAATTCTTTGGAACGTGGTTATTCCATTTTGCTGAATAGAGAGTAATCAAGGCACAGTGAGATTTTGGTTGAGTTGCCTAAAGTCATTGAGAAATTCTGTTGTAGTCAGGAAGGCAACACAAGTTCTCCTGATTCAAAGCTTTGTAAGTGTCCTGTGTTTTGCTGCTGTTAGAGACCCATCTGGCCTGTGGAAGTCAGTCCTAATGGAAAAGCATTTGTCTTCTTGTAGGAAACCCAATCCTAAGCTGACAGAAATTTGCATTATTATGAGCTTGTTAATGAATTCCTTCTCTTGCTCATATCAGCCTCTGACAAAAAGCAGGGATTCAACTGTATATTTGTCCACTTGAATAAACAGTTAATTTTTAATTTTGACCACAATGGTAAATTAAAATACCCTGAGCAGTACATAGCTATATTTTTTGGCTTTGGAGGCTGTAACTATTTTAATACATGTCAGCAGGGAGGGCTCTGGGCAACACTTTCTGATACTTGCCTGGAGGCATTAGAAGAAACAGCTCCTCTAGCCTGGCTGTTTTAAATCCACGGCATGTGAAAAGTCCCTATTTAAGAGTGTTTATGTGGAGCAGGATCTACATTCTTCTTGATAGTCCTTTTTCATGTCCTCCCGACTTTCCAGGTGGTGGGGTTTATGTATGCAGATAGGAGGGTAAAGTTTGTGTGACCGGTGGTCAGATAGCCATGAAGAAGGAAAAAAAGAGCATTGCCTGCTGCCTCCTTTGGCACCCGTGTCCCGAGTGGCTGAAATGTGAAGTAATTGGCCCATTGCTGCCTGGTGGCATCTGTGCACTACCAGAGCCCTGGCTGCAGAGACCTTCCAGCCTGAGAACATGGACAGGCTGAAGGAAGGAACAAGTGTTTCACAGCCGAAGGAGGCCTGCCCAAGACCTGCCCAAAACCTTAATAAATTTCTCAGGGACCAAGGCGCGTGGTTTAGGAGAGATGTGAGTCAGAGTGAGATCAAGAGCCGCTGGTCAGAGGGGAACAAGCTGCTGCTCCTCCATCCTTGTCCTGCCAAGGACAGCGGCGCTGGATGCAGCTGGGTGCCTGTGCCCTGCAGTTGAAGGATGAGGTCCTTTCTGTTCATGAAGTACAGACTGGTAGTGATTCTTGGTGGTGAAGATCCAAACCCTTAACCTGTTTTATTAATTCAGATATTTATCCAAAAAGCAAGGGCCTTAAGGTTGTCTTTGGAGCTCCTATATTACTTTCCAGTCTGTGACAGCAGACGGGCCCTCCTATTTCTATTTAATTCTACTTCGCTCTGATTTTTCTCCTTCTGCCTCCAGAGATCAATGACAAGCCAGACATTAGCAACTCTTGTAGCTGAAAACCTGTTTTGGGGGAAGGGATATTATGCTCTGCATTTGATTTACATTGAAGACGAGATGCACATAAAAGCCTGAAACTACAGGTTTAGGCATTCTTGTTACCACATCGCAGCTGCGGGTTATAAAATGACTACAGTAGTGTATTGTACTTATAAAATGCCCTAGTTATTTTATAATGAGCCCTGGCAGAAACATTGTCAAGTGGCAGTAAAAAGTTTATCCAGAACACGTTTTGCTTCAACCTGGCATATGCTGCACTGTTAACTTTACGTAATGCTAGTCAGTCAGGAGGAGACATTTCACATAGAAGACATATGCAGGACTTATCCACGCTTACGGGAAAGAAGGGTTTATAGTATGAGTATTATCCAGATAGAGATTTACGTCACATTTGTTCCAGTTAGTGGTCGTAGGTCATAAGAGTCTTAGCATGAATCATTTAGAGGGAAAATCATTGTTTTATCATATACAAACGGTAGATTTAATATATTACAAAATTGTTAGATTAAGTAGTTTTTACAATTTAATTGGCTGTGGCGTTCTAGTCTGAAAGGGGAGAATAGTAAGTTAAAGCAAATACTCAAAATTCTGTATGTCTGCCTGCTGGTCAGGAAGGGGTAAAAACAACTTGGGGGGGGGGGGGGGAAAAAGCCCCAGTACAAACTCAGGCTTGATCTTGCTAGAGCTTCACCTGCAATTCACTGTTGAAGCCCTATTGAATGCTTTCATTATGGGACCAATTTTTTGAAATAAAATAAATTATATTGAGTTCTGACTCTGATTACACAGATGTGTCAGACTTGTTGACGCTTTTGTAATTTTCTCCATTCCCTCTTCTGTGAATCTGTTCTTGATACTTACATTTAGACATCATATCTGGTTACTTTCTTTCGCAGCTCTTTCCAACGTTCTGGTTTTCTTTTACTGTGACAGTACTATCCCGGGATTGATCTATTTTTCTCTAGATTTTTATATTCCCATGTTTTTCTTGCTTGTTGCCAGGCACGTATTTTGCATGCATTACAAAGTGGCAGCACCTAGCTTGGCTTTTTTGGATCCCTGGACAAAGGTCAGTGTCCAGAGAATGGAAATATTCAGGAAACTGGAAACATGATGGTTTAGTTTTTGGCTTTGCACTTCAAACTTGTAAAGAGCTTGTTAGGGTTGTAATTGTCCTTCAAATGGTAATGGCCTGACAGCGTACTGTGTACCTGGAAATTTAGTCTGTGGCCAACTTCTCTACAGTGTAATTCTGGACTGGCCTGACTTGTTTAAACCTGGGCAGATGTTTCCTGCCATCTGGTCACGGCCGGGAACCTGTGTGCTGGGAGTCGGGGACGGGGCAGGGGATGCCCCTGCTCTGCCCAGCACACCTCCACGGCCCGAGGATGTCGGGTTGCCTCCGTCCCTCCCTGCCCTCTCCCCCAGCCTTTGGCCATCTGAACTGGGAACAGCTCGTGCTGTCGTTGCTTGTCGCGGCCGCGCCAACCTCAGCTGCGTGCGTGGATGCTGCCAGCCAAAACGCAGCATGTCGAGCTCTGCTCCCATGTCCTCGGGATGGGCAGGGGGAGCTGGTACCAAAACCCTCCCATCCATGACGCAGGCACCGGTATGAAGCACCGAGACATCAGTCATTCCTGCATGTGCAAAGTGACTGGCGTGACATTTTCAAGCGTTGATTTTGCTGTGCTCTTACCAGTTTTTATGTGGCTTTGGAGAGAGCGGAGGGAAGGGGGTCCTATAGAGCAGTTTTGGAAATCCTTCCTTTGAGGATTAGCTGGTTTCCAGAGGGTTAATGGCTTTTGTCCGGCAAACTCTTTCTTAGAAAATTAAAACACACATTAATCTCTGGATGCAGAGGCCTATGACACTTTAAATATTCAGTGCAGTCGGTAACACTTTATAGTGACAAGGTTGTGATTTCTGCGTTTGATCATGAGTGATTTATGAAAATTTAGTAAACGGTGAAACACAGTTCCCTCTCAGCTGCAGACTGGAGTCTTCTCTCTGTGCAGACTTGCATGCTTAAAGAAGTCATGCAAAGTTGCTCCCATTCCTCTAGAGAATTATATTTTCCACACGCAGTCCCCACAAGAGCATGGGTTGGGATGAGGGAGGCGCACAAAGTAATTCCTGCATTTAGTTTAAAAACAAAGCCCCTTTATCTTATTCATAACCCTTCAGCAGCTGTAAGCCACACTGTGGTGTGACAAACCAGAGTGCCCAGGAGGGTCCCATTATTTGTCTTTAATTTTCCTGCCTCAGGACAAATGACTTGGACCTGACAAATTTCCTCATACCTGAGCCCTTGTCATCAGCTGAGAGATGTAGCTGTCTCAGGGAGAGCTGTACATGGTTGTGCTGGAAAATCCTGTCATTTTGGATGGTGCAAGCAGTCCTTGAAATGAATCCCAAACTTGGAAGAGCTTGTTTTGTGCTTTTTCAGCTTCTTACCATGCAGCAAAACTGATGTTACCTCTGTGTGTAAGAGTACTAATTGGGTAATGATCTTTTAGAAACGTAGGCTTCTAAGTTCTCATAGAAATAAAAAAAGCAGTGAAAAAGGAATATATGTTATACATTTCTCATATTTTTAAGTGTGAATAGCTTTTACAGGAATTGATATGTTAACAGATTCCAGTCAGTTTTTACGAATGTGTCACAATTTGCTGTAAAATTCACTGAAGTTCCATGCTAACTCTACAGAGTTCATATTTAGCTTTGATTTTGCCATCATTTAGATAATGCATTAGTTAAAGTACAGTTGGTTAGAAACACGTTGCTGCTTCTGCCTTCTTTTTTCATTATTTTGCTTAAATGTGATTTTCTTTGTTTCAAAGTCCTGTTGTCTCATGTAGTCCCTGTTGAAAGCGAATGGAAAAATATGTCTTGGGAATTCATCTTAACCCTGTAATTTTTATATCTGAGACAACAGCTCACGTGACAGAGGGTTATGGTTGTCTTCCTGGCAGAATGTAGGGGAGTATTCAAACACTAACGTTAGCCTGCCAGTGGTTGCTGGTCGGGTTTCCTTCTCTTGCTGGCCATCATGCCACTGGCCACTGGGCATGGCAGCCTTGTGATGTGCCAGTTTGTAAGCCCTACATACTGGCTCCAGAGTTTCTGGTGTAGATTTCTTAGTAAATTGCTAAGTCCGTAGTAAGCTCCACTTATTATTAGCACTTTGTGTCAGTTCATGTAACTCAGAAGTTCAGACATCACGTTGGATTTTTCCCAGCCTGCGTGTTTTTCCCCATGCCATATACTTTGTGTGACCAGTATAGGTCAAGGCCACACATTTGTTGCTTCAATTCATTGATGATCAAGTACCTCCTTTATTGACCATCTGAAGGTCCTTGTTACTCCATCACTTAGTTTTAAGCCATTAACCACATGAGCAGATCTCATCCTTTTCCAAGCATCTCTGTTCCTGGCTGTCATTGCCAGTAGACCATGGGTGGGATAGGTAGACTCCCCTTTTTAAGCATGTGTTCCTGCCATACCATCTCTTTGTTCCAGTGTTGATCTCTAGCAGTGCTTGGTCTCTGCCTTTCTGCCTGCATTGCTGAGAAATCGGATCTCATGAGGCTTCTATATTACAAAGTGAAGGGTTTTGCAGAGGGTTATTTAAAGTTTCCAGCTAGGCTTCTAGCGCGAGTAGCTTCACTAGGATTAAGTTAATCTGTGTGAGTATTCTTCTGTGTCAGCCTCACATCTCTTAGGTGAGCTCTATGAAAGTACTCTTTTGTGTAGCAGTCTATGGTAAAGCATTAGTCAGCCACTCCATAATGCTGATAATAGTATTAATCTTTAAAGAGCAGACCTTCAAAAGAGCTGGGTGCACTTTCTTCTTGTTGACTTTTCTGGAACTGGGAATTCAGCATTCAACCTATGGGAATGAGTCCAGATGAAACTCGACAGTATTCCACACACCAGTTGAGTGCTCCTCGGTTGGCAGAGTTTTCTTTTACTTGGTACCTAATAACCAGGTTGCTTCAGTTCTCATGAGAAAAACTCTGTTTGGGTTGTCAGTGTATGAGAAAATTGAGGGTGTGTATGTAACTGAGAAGGCCCTATTACAATGTCTGCATATCTGTAGTTGTAAAACATGATCTATGGCAGCACAAAATTTAAAATTTGGTGGCATCCCAGGAAGTACTTAATTGCGTTTGTGCTTCATTACAAGGCTGTCTCCTTTTCTGGAATTTATTTTAGCTAATTAGCTGGAAATGTCGACATAGTATTTCAGATGACAGAACCATCATATTTTATCATACATGAAGCAATTAACTCTTTTGACAAATATTTATTGTGGTGTCGTCTTTAATTAAATTTTCAGTACTCCTAGACATAGAGCAGGTTCTTCTGAAAAGGATGCCTTCCCAGCACTGTCAATGAGCATTTGACTGATGGGGCTTAATTGAACTAGGTACTGGAAGAGTCGGTGGCCTAAACATGAAGATTTCGACATGACACAATTTCACAATACAGATGTCTGATATTTTGGCAAAATCCCCAAACAATCGCCCCTTCCAAACTCTTGTCTCAGATACAGCAGATGCATTATGCTAGAGAAGATGCATCTCCAGTCACTCCTGTTCTTCCACTGGAACAGTTTGCAGGAGAAAAAAATGCTGTGCACGTGTGCTGGTAAGATAAATAATCCTGAAAAGCAGGGCTGTATATGTGTTTTAAAAAATCAATTTTTTTTTATTTAGTTCTTGGGGTTATTCATGTGGAAATGTGTTACAAATGTGACTGTTTGGTTAGTTCCTCTTAAACAGATAGGTCTTGTAGATGATGTGCCACTGAGAAATAATTCCTGACAGTTATAACTGAACCAGATAAACAGTTCTGCCAGTTCCCAAATAACACTGTAAAACAAAAGGGTTCTGCTTATCTTTTTCCATTTCTTCATGCCTGTCAAACTATTTAAGTGTGCATTACCCATCACAAAGGGTCTCTGTTTTTCTGCTCATCTGCTGCGGTCATGGTTTTTACCTTCTATGTTGCAGGACCTACTGCAGTATGCTTGTCCAGCTGTATTGCTCCTCAGTCACTGCTGATCTTCGCCTTCACCCTTGCAAAGACACTTTTTGGAAGTGCTGCATGAGATTTCCCCCTGTCATGGCCATTCAGCAAGTGTATTAACCTGTACATGTGTTGTTTGTTTTTTTTTTTTTCCAGACAGAAACAACACCAGAAAGTGGCCGAGAGGGTCCCAATGTTCAGATCAGCTCAGGGCAGAACAACTCCGACCCTGCGGGAGCAGGTGGCTCAGCAGCCTCCCAGAGCGTGGTTGCTCCAGCTGGGGTCTCGGCAGGTACCTCAGCTGCGGCTTCGTTCTTCATAAGGTAGTTTTTCACCTTTCTGCCTTCTGTAACCGCTCACGGGTCTTCAAACGGTTGTGAAATGCTGTTGAGTCTTTGCTGTGGGTAGAACGTGTAGCGCGCGGTGCTGGTTGATGAGAGGTGGAGTTGGTCACCTGGTCATGACTGTGGCTTTCCACTGCCGCTGGGGAGCAGGGATGTGATGGTGATGCCCCTTTCTCTCTCTGGAGACCTGATCAGGAACCTCTATTGACGAAAACCCAAGAAAATGTGTGTTGGTCTTTGTCTAGTCCTTAATGGCCATTTCCATCTGTAGCAAGTCTGTTATTCTGTAGGTTTCCTTGGAGCAGAAATTGAAGTAGCAAGTTTTTTTTCACTCAGATTTAAATGAAAAAGATTAGACTTTTATTCAGTAGCATGGCTTAAGTATGCAAATAAAAGTTTTTCCATAGTTGGTAGCAACAGTTAAAACAGTTTAAGACATTCTTTTTTTTAGCAGTAGTCCAGAACAATCTTTTTTTTCCATTCTTGGGTCTTATAACAAAAATGGTATGTTAGTTTTATTTGTGAAATGTTTGTTGTAATTAGCAATGTTGATTAAATGCAATACGCTGTCAAGCAGATGGTATTTAAAACAACAAAATTCAGGGCTTTGTACTTGCATTCCAAACTCTTTTTTTAATTCAGAACTGAACATGTTTTGAAACAATATTGAAAAACGTATGTCTGTGAATGGCATTAGAGTCAAATTTATGCACTGAGTGAGGATCCTTCTTATCATGTAATCATCATGGTAATTCTATTGTTTCCTTTTCCTTGATCTTTAAAATGTTTTGCACCATGTTTACTCTAAGTTACAGTCTGACCTCAGAAAGGGCTCGACTTCCAATCCTGTTTTTTAGAAGAACATAGTACAATGAGTCTTAAGCATTATATGCCTACATATTACAGTCTGTCTGTACACAGAGGTTGGGAAATGACTGCCCAAAGAGTGGTGTGTGTGTAAGTTGGTGCTTTGTTTCTGCACTAAGTGCTGCAGGTTTAAAGTCAACACAGAGAAATGGTTGCTTACAGAGGATGATTTGTTTCATTTTGAGAGGTGTCTGAAATCAGTGGGAGTGGAGAGGAAAGATAAGGAGAAAAGCTCAGACATCTCTTTTTCTGGTTTAGTTACCTAAATAAGGGCAGATGAATCCTCTCCAAAGTACCTAGACTGGACAGCAGCACAGCTTTCGTTACTGTATTTCGTATTGTGGGTATGAACAGTGTGATTTAGCTTAATCTACTTTGGATTTATTACAGTGTAAATCTGTATGTCATACACAGATGTAAAGACTGTCACTTTCACTAGGGAATCCAGAAAATAAAATGGCATCCTTGGAATTGAGAGAAAGAAATCAGTGCCTAATAATCTGAAATAAGACCCAAAATCTTTTCTCGCAGTGATGCTTTTGTCACTGGTCAGCAAAACAGTTCTGTTTTTTTTGTGAAGTGACATATCCTTACTAATGATTGTTTTGGCTCGATTCAAAGATTTTTGAAGTGAGCAGCAAGACTGCAAATGACATCATTGTACATTGGATCAGGCCCTAATTGCTTCTCATGAATCTGTCTTTGCCTTGAGTGAAAGTTTTATAGCTTTAGTAGCTATGTGCTAGCTAAAACATTTTAAAACCCATTAGTACATTGCTTATTCCCTACCCATGTTTCCTCTGTTCAAAATTGATTCTTTTCAAATTTTTTTAACCAAAGAACAGGGCTGGTTGAAATTTTTTTGCACAAAGCACTTCTGTTTCTTTTTTTGTGGTTGTTGGAGAGAGAGACTTAAGTGAGAAATAAAGTTTTCCTTTAACACTTATCAGTTATCTGAATTAGTTTTGTAGCATTTTCATGATCTTTCATCACACTGCTGATTAATGTACTTCAGCATTCATTTTTTCAGTATTCTGGAGCCCATCTAGGAATCTCGGATTCCCTAAAAACAAGCATTTAAGAAACAAGTTCAGTAATGACTGTGATTAAAAACACAAATTGGAAAGCTGAAAATCTCACAAAGGCTGAGGGAAGAGAGATCCATTATTGATCCCTGGCAGTCATAAATAAGTTGAGCAGGTCCTCAGGTCGTTGCATAGCAGTGCCCAGGCTGCTCCACCACCATGGGCATTAACCTCAGGAGAGGCTCCCTCTCCCACTGCTCCTTCTTCTCTTCTGACTCCTCCTGCCATTGGGACCTTACGGATCAAAGTTTCCATGCTGAGTCTTCCTCCCGTCCTTGAGCTGTGCAGTCCTCAGCAGGAGGGGAGAGGAAGAGGAGGAAATCTTCAAGGATGAGGGAGAGACAGATACTGGGAGAAACTGGGGTGGAAGCAGCTTATCCAATACAAGTATTGGGATATCAACAGTGTTGGCTGTTTTTGTTCAGCACTGATGGGATATCAGGCTGCTTTGCTCCAGGCTTTCCAGTCCCGTCTCCTCTTTCCCTTTGCACCATCCAGCCTTGAGCATGTTGAGGAAGAAGATCATCCCTGCCTTAAATCTTCTGCAGCAGCATCCACTTCTCTGTCCTTCGTCTCTCCATTCAGCTAATCCTTCCTCAGCAAGCACCTAGAGATGAACGAGGAGTCATGGCACTAGTGTTATGCTGTAGTCCCTGCTTATTGTATTTGCTGATTCTTTCCTTGCTGTGTTTCTCTTCTCAGTCACTTAAATTCTGAACTTCATAGCAGGGCCAGTGTGTTACTCGTGTTATGCAGAGCCTGGCACATTTTGTTTCTTGTTCTCTACTGGAATAAATGCAATTAATATATCGATAATCACACAGACACACTCTTCCCCCCCCCACCCCCCCCCCCCCCCCACCCCAAATCATTGCCCTCTCTTTGACCAAATCTACTGAGTACCTCCATCTTTTTACAAAAGCCCTTTTGTAAAAGGGGCTGTGGCTGGGACTTTAGCTCGGGAAAAGGGCTGTTCTGTCACAGAAGTAAAGTAGCTAGGCAAAAATATGCATGTATGTTAACATTCAGTGTATTGGGGTGCAGGGTTAGTTACTTTGGAAGACAAAGCCTTCATAGGGTGCTTGTGGAAACTGCATCGGTGATTTCCTTAGCAGCAACAACACTAGATACAGATTTTTTTTCACATGAATAAAGGATTCCAGTCTTGTTCTTCATGAAACAGCATTAACTGTGTTTGTACAGGTCCTAGCACAATTAGCTTTTGGGCTGTGGCACGGTTTCCTGGCAGCAAATAAATGTCCTTTTCACATTAAAACTAGAGTCTCTATTCAGTGAAATAACACCCTTTCACTCTTGCTTGTGGGCTGTCTTGTGCCTGGGAAGGGAGGAGGTCTGTGCAGGTTTTTTTGGTTGGTTGGTTTGTTTTTTACTCCAGTTTGTTCCTCGGTGAGAGTCATAGCATTGTATTTGTAAGGTCACAAACTGAAAAGACTGTACAGAGAGTTCATGTCCTCACCTGGAAAATAATAACTAAGAGCTGCAGCAAAACATTTACCTGGTGATAAGAGGGACCGATGGTTAAAATGAGTACCTTTAAGATAGTCTTTGCAGTGAATGCATTGATTTTCTTAAGCACATGTGTAGCCAAAATCTACATATTCATCCAAAGCTCTTTCTCATTTGAATGTCATATTTAATTTCTTCAAGCTTAATTATGTTCTGCTTTTCAAAAAAAAAAAAGGTATTTTATTCATTACCTAGAAATTCAGACTGTCTAGCATGGAAGTGCTAAGTATTCAAAATCAAAGCCAAATATTAGAGCCAGCAGACAGAAGTGTATTAAGAAATTAAATCAGTTTTAAGCTTTTTTCCTCACTCTGATCTGTCATAGAAGGAGGAAAGCTTTGATTAACATCTGACTGTGTCACACAAGCAAATTGCCAGGCATTACTCAATGGTCATGTTACCGAAGGACCAGAGGATTTAGCAGAAAATGCAGCTTCTCAGTAGGTCACTGACAGAAGAAGAAAGCCAGAGCAAAAAGCGCAGCTCATGGGCATGGATGGCTGTGAAGAGGCTCCCAGTTTACCCTTACATGCAGGAGGAGAAGTTTAATCTTGCATTCTTCAGATTTAAGAAGAATGCAGCTGGGCTTTGTCCCTTGGTGTGGCAGGAGCTGTGCCTTGCTTAGTGTTCCACATTTTATACCTGTTTACAGTTGGGTTTTTTTTGTATGAGGAACCTGAACAAACTTTATATTACTAAGTGAAAATATGTGAGGTAGTTGTAGGACCCTTCTGTGGGCTATGCTTGCAACTAAGTAAATATTGGCATATTGTGGTATAAAGCTGTAATAAGCTGTTGGGATTTTTGTCACCCGGACACCTGGGGAAGAGACGAAATGGTTATTTCCAAGAACGGACAGGAGAAGGGCAGCGAGGAGGAGAATGGGCGAGCACTTGGGAAGAGGTTAATGGGCCATCTGCCAAAAAAGAAAATACCACTCCCTTGGGAAGGAGAATCAAGGCCCCTGGAGAAATGGAAGCTGTCACCATTAACACGCCATTTCCACCTGTGGGTGGCTGGTGATGGTGGTGGCAGCACCGCCTGTGCTGCTGGGTGGGGGTACGGCGTTTCGGTGAGAGCATGGCTCTGGCCTCGGTGCGCAAGGGCCAGAAGAAAGGAAGGTTTGAGCAGTGACGGGACAGCTAGGAAGAATCAAAGCTGTTCAGGAGAAAATATGTATAAAAGCAAGCCACCCTGGGCAATGTTGAGCAGAAGACAAACTGTATTAAGTCCCCCTTCTTAAATTTTAGTCTTGTTTGATGTTGGGTTATTTTCACATTTTTTCGAACTAATTTGGTCACAGGGTTGCACTTGCTGCTGTGGGACTGCTGCCTTTGAAGCAGGGAAATAGCTGTGTAGTTGCAGCTACTTTCCCTTGCACCTGCCTGCTTTTGTTTGATGAATTAGTCTTCCAAACATGGCACTCACTATGCGCTCACTAGTTTTCAGGTTTCTAAATTATTTTTAGCGTTGCTGGGCTTTGCTAGATTAAAACCATTTAAGTTAATAAATGTGGAGAATCGCAGTGGTGAATCACACCCATTATCTTTCCACTCTCGTCATATTGCTGCATGTTTGGGAAAGCTGTGTCAATTTAGACATGATATAAAACATTACACATGATATGCTTTTTACAAGCAGCTTTTCTTAACAAGATATAACATACAATTTCTGAGTAATGTAATTGAACATCTTAAGAGTTAAAATAAGCATAGTCGTCTTTCTCTAGATTCAGGATGTTCCATCATATTTTAATGTCTGTGAGTTGTGGATTAAAGAATCTAATTATTCACTAATGAGCAGTAATGGTACATATAAACTAAGGGTCACTATCCTATTACAGGCACCTGATGGTTCACTGATAAACATTTGGTCATTAGATTGACCATAAAATATAGTCAATAATTGAGGTTACTCATAGAGCAGACACCTTATCAGCTTTAGGCATGGTGGGACAGCCTGTCAGTACTCTGTGTACTGATTGTGCTGTGACTGAGCATATGATTAGGGTATTGAAGCAGTCTGTATCTAATGAAACTGCAGGAAAGGCATAGCGGTATTAGCACAACCACTAAATGACTAATGTGTTTTTGTTCCAAGCCTCAGACACTTCAATTAGTTCCAATAAACTCTGATCTAGTGTAGCGGTAGGCAGAGAATTCAGATATTTTGTGTACAAGCTTTCATTACACTAGTCAAAATTTGTAACGTTTCGGGGACAGATGAAATCTGTGTGGCTCTGAATGAAAAACGGTGGAAATAATAAAGGCTGTCATTACCATTTGTATTTCATTTTTTTTCAGTTTTATTTTTGCATTTTTTAGATTTAAAATACTTTCTGAGACAATGCCTAGTGCCTGATTTAAAAGATGAAGCTGACAGCAGCAAATTAGATGTCTACATATTCTGCTTTAAGGTCCATTCATGCAGTTCATGTAGGCTTGTGCATATAGATCTAAACTTAGAATATGTTCCTTAGTATTTTGTACCATATGGAACATTAGTCAAATAGTCTAGTTCTTGAAGGCTTTTGTAGAGATATTGATTTTACTGTGCTTCAAACTGTTGCTGGGAAAATAACCTCAGAACCTATTCTTTTATAATTTTTTTTTTTCCATGAGGATGCCTTAACTTTCATAAATTATTTAATATGGTGAAGGATGCAAAATGCCTTTTGTCTTTCTGAACTGCTGTTCAGGCTTCAGTTATGCGACCTTGGAAAGTAACCATAGAAACATGTTAAAAGCATCAACTGAAAATCAGTAGTTCGGTTTGACAGTGATGCAAATTTTGTGAAAGAAGATTATGATGTATTAGGAACACTTGAGGCATATATTACCGCTAACCTGTTAAACCTGATTATTCCATGACTATCAGTACTTTCAGAATTTAATGCAGGGGAAAAAAGCACAAAAAAATGAAACATACCTTTTTTTTTTTAAGTTGCCATGTTAGAGATGCTTCTAGCTAAATCACTTCAGCCTATCATTCTCTGTCCTGTTAAAAGCAAGAATTATATTTCTGCTAAGCTCATAATGTAGTTCACTAGTTCTCTGTATTTAATAGCTGTAAACTTTTGCCCTGTACCCTGCTGGGATGCACTGGTATCCGGGCTTTGTGCAGAGCTGGCACAATTTAAATCTCTTTGACAGATAAAGTGGATAACTGGGTTATGAATAAGTAGTAGTTCACTGAAAGGCGAAGAAAATGTGTGACTCATTGGATCCTGAGTTAGACCTTTCTGTGCTGACCTGTGGTAGTTAAGCTAGTCTGTGAGGTTGAAACAGAAGTGCTTGCTGTAGTTACAGATAACCATAGTAAATTCTTGGTGAATGATGGGTCAAGGGAAGAAGCACAGTCACTTGTAAATCTTCCTCAGTAAGCATAACCCACGCCCAAGAAATCCTGTGTTGAGGTGATGCGGGAATATTAGATTTGAATTAATTGCCTAGGAAAGTGGGGTACCAGCTCTTCCTAATTAAGATTGCCTTGCTGGCAGGTATGTCCAAAACCCATGCATGGTTTGTCCCTACTTTGCAGTGTCGTAGCAGTATCACAGGAGCTGCGGGGCTCTTCAGGGACGTGATGGCTCGCTGGCATTAATGCAACTCAACAGCCGCTCGGTGCATCAACCCTTCTTCATTAAATGCCCCGCAGTGCCCCACTTTTTCTTGCTGCCATTGGGTCACTGGTGGAAGCTGGTCAGGAAAGGTGGCTGAGCAACCTGCGGCTTGGGGAGAGCTACAGATATGCAGATGAAGGGGAGCATCAAGCTGTTCTGGGGGGAGCCAGATATATAATTAGCCTTTTCCCTGTAATGAATGCCTCCTCTGAATCTAGTGGGCTGGAGCAGCCCGGTCCCTGCAGCGTCCTCCCCACCGCATGGTGCTGGAGAGGGGGATGCCTTCCCAGCCATGTTTCCCCTTCTGCGTGGAGGCAGGGAGAGCAAGAAAGCCCTCGTGCGGGTGTGCAAATGGAGACGGAGCGGGTGCCACCGAAGGGCTTGCCTCGTCTTGCCAGTGCCATGCCGCGGCTGCTGGAATGTGGTCGCTAGTTGTCCCCGGAGAGTAAACGTGACCCGGCTGTAGCACGGCGCTGTGCGGGGACTGGAGACGGGGCAGGGTGTGCAGCGTTGTGCAGTATCTTATATCATCTTAGGGCAGCTTAAGCTTTCCGAGTTGCTGTGGCAGCATAATACTGCCTATAATTAAGGACAAACAAAACAGCGTACGCTTTAGGTATATCCCATTTCACGTTAGCCCGTAAGTAGGATAAATTAGAAGATAAGCCTGAATTTAGTAGGCTTTGTTCTTGGAAACAGGAATGACTCTCAGGACAGCACGTTTAAGAGCAGAACATCATTACTGGTATCATTGCTAATACTGCATCATACATTTACACAGTGCCTTATCAGCCAGGCTCCCTGCTATGAAGAGCTCATCCGTGATGACTATGAGACTGACGGGGCAAACAGAGATGAGACACAGAGCTGTATTTCAGCAAAGGGAGGAGGTAAAGAAATTGGAGTAGCTGAGAGGAGAGGGAAGGTAGAGTTTCGGACATTGTCGCTGCTGAGATAGAACACTGCTAAAAGCATGAAAAATGTCGCAAAGGCCAATAGATCTGTGATCAGGATATGGCTATTTAATTAGAGGAGGGAGGCACTGAATGATCAGCCAAGGTGGAGAGCCCGTGGTGAGGGTTTGAGAGAGCCTCAAAGGGAACTGACGGAGAAAGAGGGGGTGGTGGTGACCAGATGAAGCAGCACTGGGCATCTAGGGGTCAGTGCCTTGGAAGAGCAAGCTCCCCAGTATAGAGGGTTAGGGATCATGGTACGAACCAAGGAGAGATCGTGCAAGGCATCAGTTAGGAAGATGTTTGGAAGGAGAACCCTCACCTGGATCGCACAAGCTAGACGTGTTGTGTGGGAGCAGGTTGGGCTATGCTGGAGGTGCCGAAATGAAGAAAGGAGGGAGCCTGGTGCCAACCACATTGGCAGGAAATATGGAAAGGAGGAGACAGTGAAAGAGGGGAAAAAACTGGATCTAGGGATGTGGGTAGCTCGTGGTGAGGTCAGGATTTTGGAGAGGATGTTCTAGGTCTTTACTCCAGCTTCATAGCAAAAGCAGAATTAGGGCACAGCAAAACACTTGCAGTGTTTCCTGCTGACTAGATGCCTTAAAGATCTTTATCATATGAGGCCACCCCTGGGGAGGGCTGATTTTTTGTCAGCCCTGAGTGCCTCGATGGATGATAATATAGGAGGTTCTGGAGTACCAGAGGCAGCCCCTCCAAGAGATGTGGTGACTTTTTGAGCTGCTCTAGGTGGTTCAGTGGAGACTGCTGTTGCAGCAGTTGGGTCTTGGATTAGCTCTATATTCTCAGACCTTCATGATGC
This sequence comes from Haliaeetus albicilla, assembly GCF_947461875.1. Lineage (NCBI taxonomy): Eukaryota > Metazoa > Chordata > Aves > Accipitriformes > Accipitridae > Haliaeetus > Haliaeetus albicilla. The sequence continues at coordinate 11,390,217 of NC_091487.1, read as the reverse complement.
TCAGGAGGAAAAGCAAAGCAGAATAATTTAAACCAGATATGCTCACAGATATGTTGGAGGTGAGAATCTGTGGCTTCAGAGCCACCCAAGTTTGAATTTATTTGTGGGGGTAAACCGTGGCCAGTGGAAGGGATTTTAAACTAGGGGAAAGTCTGAAGTATTTATGGGTAATCTTGACTGGAGTCGTGCAGATGTTTCTTCTTACTTTGTTGTCTCTCTGATCTTCTGCTCTCCTGAACTTAATATTTTCTCCCTTAATTTAAGGATTTTTCATATGATCCTTTCAATAATTTCTCGTTCACCTATAGCTGAACGCACCTGATTATTCTGTTTTCCTGAATATATGGAATCTCACTGTTGTCTAGCTACCATAGTCTCTTTTTCCTTTTGGCTTCTTCCCTTCTTTCTGCCCTTCCTAGCTTGTCAAGAGGACTACTTCTCCTGCCTCCCCCCCACCCCAGCCCTCCCAGTCTGCCTGCTTTTTTGGTTCCTGGACTCCTGAACAACAGTGCTTGCTCTGACTCCGTTATTTGGGGCTCCTCAGCTCGGTGGCAGTGGCAGCTGTGCTGGTGGTTTTGCTGCAGTGGGAACGGAGCATTCCATAGGTAAAATGATAACTGTGACTGCCCTGTGGGGATGTAATTTGACAGTTTGCACCTGTTTTGCAACTTTATTAGTGACTTTCAGACTCTTCCAATAACGTATTTAACTGTCTTAATACTTCATTAAGACAGACAGATTTAGCAGGCAAAATAGTAAAATCAGACTGATAGTTAATTGAATATTGAATATTTAGTTCTTATGGCTGACTTGCAGTCACTCTAACACTTAGTTTACTGCGTGCAGGATGTGGTTTGCAGGGCAGATGGACTTTCAAGTGACACTGTTTCTATTCTGAGCTAGACTGTTTTGCGTGCTTGTGCTGGTGGCAAAATAAGACATCCCACATTATCATTTATAACAAAAATGAAATGTCAAGCCAAAAGAATGCACCAGCACTATAGCTGCAGTGCTTGATCCACTGCAGGATTGCTCTGAAGGTACTTTTAAATTCTTTGTGAAATAGCAGTGAATTTTGGCTTTTTAAAACTTCCCCCATCCTTCCTGCTGGAGGGTGGAAGATGTTTCTTTTGGCAGGACATTTCAAAGAGCTTAGCTAGTACCTCACTTGGCATCAGTTAGTGCTGCTTTGCTGGTCATCACAGAGTGACGTTCTTGGGGTTGCTTTCTGCTTTGTTGGGCTTTTCATGTCCTCGGTGGTGGAGCTCACTTATTAAGAAGCACTGCCCTATGGAGTTTTTACTGGAAGGAAATGACTCAGTGGAAGTTAATCAGCATAAAATGAATCTAATCTAAATGTTATTAGTGAAGCTAGTTGGAGTCCAGGGCAAGCTTCAGAATATTCTCTGATAATCTGTCTTGAGCAGGTCTTCAGGAGTTGCTTATTTCTGCTGAAATTTGAAGTTACCATCTTTGGATCAGAAATAGTCAAATCTCTCCATCTGCAGTGGTGGAAGAACATGCATCTCACATTTTCCTGCTAAGTGCTATTTTAAATGGCGCTGCAATTTCAGCCTATTATACCTCTGAGAAGGATCATTTCAGAACTGATGTCAGTTAAATAAATCACAGGAACGCTGGGCTTTAAGAAGCCCGTATGTACCTCCTCTGTTTAAAAATACTCATTGTGTGGGCATACGACTTCTGTACTTGGGTGATTTCCACTGCATCATTTAATGCTGTCAGTGACCATTTAACTCGCTAACAGTAGGAATAAGTAAATGCCCCCCTGAGAAGTTATTTGCTTGGCAGTATAGGTGTCAAGCCTTTGACTAAGCATCTGAAATAAAACCCAGCTGAAGTGGGAATGGATCCTTTGTGGATTTTGTAGATGAGCGCTAAAATGTGGAACTGAGGGAGCTGGAGGTGATGAGAAAGGTATGTCTGTGGGGATGGTGTGTTGGGGCAAAGGAAGGTAACCTGAAAATGTAACCCACCCTAGAGCTTTTATGGTAAAGGAGGCTTTACAGTCACAGAGGCTAAGTTGTATTCAGACTGCTATATGTGATCAGGAATGTGAAAATACTGACTTTCTCCCTCATTCAGTCCCTCTTTTTCCTGTCTGATATTTGCCTGAATCTAGTGCTTCAGATGAACCCTTGTTAGCCATGTCCTGTATTTTATCTCTCATTCTTTCCACTCGCAAATGTGCCTGTTTCTTCCCTGGAGCAGCCTGAATGAGCCGAATGCTTTTGCTTTTCCTACCAGATTGTTTTTGATGAATAGCATGGAGTGTAATATCCTTTGTAACAAAAATAATTTATTGCCTGGTAAGTCATTTTGATACTGGCTTCTTTCTGCATACCTGGAGCTCATATTACAGGGCAAAATTTTAAGTGATCTGTTTAAGTAATGACTTTAATAATGAAGGGCTAGTTAGAACCATTGTTTCTGTTTCATTACTTTGTAGTTTTTAAAATGTCTTTATTACTTTTTGTGATAGAGTACAAATGAGACTAGAATTTTATTTTGCTCAACCTGACTGTTTCATGAGTCTATGTCTCACTGGCAAATAAGTCCAACTTTCTTGCCTAAGGAGTGTGCTTAGATTGATGTGGTTCTGCCTGCTTTAGCTCAGTTAGTTCATGAAACAAAGCGAGGAAATATTGCTGGCATTCAGGTAGCTGTATTTTCAATACGTAGCTAGCTATGCAGTGTGCAGCCCAGGAGCTGACATATTTCTATATTAGGTGTTGACAGTCTGGCTTACATAAAGATTAACCTACACAGGTTTTCAGCAGTTTGTCATATGGTACAATTGTAAACAGCGAGTATGGAAGTACAGCAATATGTTCATTTGCTCTTGCTTTGTTTAACATCATTAGTGAACAGAGCTGGAAATGATATGTGGCAGGCTGCAGTGACTAGCTGTTACTCTGGTGTGTGTGTGTGTGTGTGTATATATATATATATATATATAAAAAAGTCAGTTCCTGAACCATGGTCCTGGCTGCTGAAGCAATGTTCTTTGGCCAGAAAAGCATCTTAAATCTGCAAGCTGAAAAGAATATGGAGCTGACGTCACTCATGACAAATTTTGTAGCAGCAACCTCAGAAACTGCTTGTTTGGGAGAACAGAAAAAACGATTGGAGTGCAACAGGGCTTGTGAAAATCTGTCCTTTGCCATTTCTTAAATGGAGAGGAGCTGTGAAAATTCCTTCCTGGATTCCTGTATGCAAATCACTTGAATGCTTGAAGATGGGCTTGTTTGGTTGCTTCTGTTTAAATAATAAAGTGTAGCTGAGAGGAGGGATCAGCTCTTGGCTCTGTACAGCATGAGGAAGCTCTTTTTATGTCAGGACTACCCAGCAGGTTTGTTTTAACTTGTCATCTTACAGGGGTCTTTTTGAGTTTATTCCAAAGTGGCTTTGCCTGGTCTTTCGGTATGGTGCCTGAATTCAGGTGAGTCTTGATTATTGCTTACTGATGCATGAAGCCTTGATTCCATACTTTATGAGGATGGGAATAGAGTAGGGGGAGAGCAACAAGGACGGTCAGAAATCAAGGAAACTTGACGTGTGAGGAAAGGTTGGAAGGATCAGGACTTTTTAACTTGTAAAAGAGAAGACTGGGGTGTGGTAGTGGTCTTCATACAGGTAACGGGTGCTGCCAGAGAAGGAAATAAGCTCCTCTGCATGTCTACTGGGGAGGTGGAGGGAAAATAAGGAACAGCAAGTGAGATTTATGAGACATGAGGTGTGAATTTTCTAACAGTAAGACTAGTTAAAAACTGGAATTGATTGCCTCAGGAGGCTGTGGACTTGCTTTTACTGGAGATTTCTAGCAAGTTGGACAAATACATACTGGAATGTATTAGGTAAAGTTCATCCTACCATGGAGCATTGGGAAGGTGTAGATAACCTCTTAAAATCCCTTCTGGACCCGTCTTCTGTGATCAACTGTGAGCAGATGATGTTCCTAATATGTCAACATAGCTGATTTTTATTTCTGCCTTGCTGATCTTAATAAGAGATAGTAAGAGAAAATTAAGAGGTCACTCAAAGCGAGAGGCTGAAATTCAAGCCTGAATTGCAAGATTATGCTATGTGCAAGAGGCAAGGCATGAACTTAATCTCATATTGGAGATACTTTCTCTCATAAATGTTGGCTTGGTAATATCCCCACAGTATTAGATGTGGTTTGACATTTTGGAATGTTTCAGAATAATGGTATTCTATTGAAACTTTATTACCATCACCCATTATAAAAATGCTATTGTTTGAGGCTGTGCATTGTGATCCAGATGAACTAATTATTTATTGAGGAAGTTGAAGCACTGAAATAAGGAACATTAATTGTTTGTTCTTCCTGGCAGTGCTTCTCAACAGCATTGCTGGGACAGCTAAGCAAACAAAGGTTTGGTGGTGTACTTGTGTAATGGTATTAATGTGAGGAAAGCCTCTGTATCCTCCTGAAGCTATATATGCATCACAGGAACCTAGTAAGCTTGTTCTAGGGGGAAGAACAGACCATAACCTCAAAATTTAATGTATAATTTATAAGCGACTCCTTGGACAAAATTTACTGTAGAAATACAGATGGTGCCTGTCCTTCCCAAACCTTCATGACAGATTTAGACATTCCCAGTTTTCTCTTTAAAGATGTCTCTTTCTGAACCAGATTTTATTTTCCAAATCAAATGCTGTTAGTGGAAACGGATACCTTGTTAAAAATAAAGTTTGCTTGGGGTTTTGCGTAGCAACTGCACTGTTTCATTGTGCTACCTTTCTAATTTTAGAACCACAAATCAAGCAGTAATAGCGATAATAAAAGTAATAATACCAACCAAGTTGATTCTGTGAGTTGCGGAAGGCTTGGGACAGAGTGCTGGAGGGTGTATTGTAGGACATCCGTCTATTTGTTGTCTGTATTGACGAGTAATTAAGGAAACAATAACTGGAACTGCAGATACAATGACAGACTGTGACTTTCCCACTGCTTCCTTTGGAGCTGCTTTGCAGTGGGAAAGGCTTGGGATATTGGTTATGTGGTGGAGGAGTGATGCCTTGTTGGGCTGGGAACTGGGAAAGTTTGGAAAAGTCTTGCTTTAGAGTAAACTGATTTCCACTGTAAACCTGCATCCAGAATTTTGCAAGCTTTGCAGAGTATTCAGAATCAGGATAAAAAGTGCTCCCGTGATGTCTGTCTGGCAAGGTCAAACCAAAACTCTTGAGTAAGTGTACTCTTGAGTAAACTCCAAAGTTCAGGATATTTAAGGCTTGGACTGTACAATTCTTTGGCCTTGACTCTTTCAGTGAAGCCCTTAAGCATTTTCACAATATGAATAATGACAGTGATCTCTGAAAGATAAGGCTGGCTAATAACACTAAAACTGTTAATATGTAATGAGTCATGCTGAGATGAATGTGCAGAGGTTTTCGTTTATTATTTTTGTCAGCGGAGCTTAATAATGGGAAGCAGGACTCCCAGTTCTATTTCTGACTTACGGTGGTTTGTCAGTAAACCCACCGTGTCAATTAAATCCTCTGTACCTATCTCAGTTGACCCATTTCTAGTATGTGTCCCAGAGTACATTTCACATCACCCTTCCATCTGAAGCTTAATACATTCCACAAAGTGTTAAGCAAAAATTTTATAATTTTGCATAGTTATAAAAATTTCAAATCTGGTTTTCTTTTTCATGGAGAAATTATGCCCAGAAGGAACACTGTTCTTTAGGGATTTAAATTCTGCTGTTTACTTTCACAGCTATAAAGTGCAGAACGTGTGCAGTGAGTGTAAGCTAGAAGCAGCTTGATGTACATCAGAATATCTGAAATGTCATGTTAACGACATAGGCAGAATTTAAAATAAAAAATCGTATGGTTCTTTCAATGGGCAGGCTTTGTAGCTACTGTTGTTGCACAGTCTTACTCCCTAGATGCTAAGCATTATGTAATTGATCTGGCCATGGTTTTCCTCACTGGTCTCATCCATGCATGGCAGAAAACCTAGTAATCTGTAAATTGTGTGGGGGAAAGAGCAGGTTAGAGACTGTCCCTTGTCATTTGATATTGAGTGCCCCTGCATGTGCCATATATTAGTTTTATTTTCTACTGTGACACCTAGCTATGAGAAAAGAACTCTCCAGAGCATCTTAAAAGACATCTTCTATTAAAGATAGAAAGAGTTAAGCAAAATGCAGACAGTAGATCTCACAGCTGGAGGTAAAAATAATATACATGGGTGTCTCTCTTGCTTTAATTGGAAGAGCGGCATAAGAGTGCGGAGCTTAGTTTCCCTTGCAAGAATGTTTTGTAGAAGGGTGCTTCGTGGAGGTTGAATGGGGAGAGCGAAGGTAGGTGGAAGGTGTACCTCTGCTTCAAAGCTGTGACAAAATGCTTGGAAAATGCCCAGAAAAAGAAATGACTGTAACGCTGAAGTTTTCCATAGTATTCCCTACAGGTCATAATTTTCTCTGTGAGGAAACAGAAGTTGGTATTGGAGAAGGTCAGACAGCCCACTGTGGTGCTGAAGATGATTGCGAGGGCCTCCTGTGCAAGACTGAATTTGAGAAAAAGGAGCAAATCAGGAAATAGGCATGGCACCCAACTGGGCTCCTACAGAAAGTGATCTTTCTGGTACTAGGCAAAAAGGGCCCAGTTTGAGAGCTTTGCCTTCCCTGTCTTCATGGGACAAATTCCCCCTGAGAAAAGGAATGCTGGAGAAAAAAAGAACGGGAAACTTAGGTGTAAATTCAGTAATGGGTTGTCGGATAAGTACTACAGAAAAATCCAGCGCTCTGGAGTGTCTCAGAAGTGGCTCCCTGTAAGTACATACTCTCGTGAATTTTACTGAAGTAAGGAGTTTTGTGAAGTTGGATTTTGTTTGATTTAGTTGGGCCCATATCCAAACCAGCTTGGCCTGTATTTTGGCCTAATGAGTACTTGGCTGGGATGCCACTAAGTGTATTTTTGGTGCTGCAAGAAGCGCGTAGGGATTGATGAGTCCTTGTGTGGCGCTCTTCGCCTGGACCAGTCCAGCAGCCCAAGCAGAGCATATGAAGGCTGCTGCCCAGCTGGCTTTTGTAGTAGTTAAAGAACTGACCGTCCTTCTTATAGGAGCTGAGGTTGACAATTACTTGAATTAATATTCAGAGTCTACAGTTTGATAGCAATGTTTCGTTTTGCCTAAATTGCCCTATTCTTTCCATTAGATCCTTAACTTTTCCCTTAGAAAAAAAACCAAACAAAACATGCAAAACCAAACCCAACAAGCTGTTTGATGCTGCTGGTACGAGATGCCTGTGATGTTCCAACTCCAGAAACAACCTCATTTTAATGTCGGGCAAAGTAATTCTTGCATTCAGACACAGAGAGGTTGTAATTAAGCTTTGTGCACTACTACCTGAGAAAAGATGCTTTTTAAACGGGAACCACATACATCATTATTAGTGCAGTTGGCCTGTTGCCCATCAAAACACTGGTTATTTTCTACCACGGCTACTCTAGTTCCTCTGCTTTTTCAGTTTCCTGTTATCTCGCATGGACATCAGCAGTCCCTTTGCCAAATTTCTTAGTAAAATTGTGGCACTCCAGACTCATAGGAAGAGGATTTATCAGCACTATAGCAGTTAATTGCTTTAGCTAGCATATGGCACTGTCCTTTGAACAGTGGAGATGCAGAAAGTGTGTGAATACTCTTGGAAGTGAATCACTTTGAAAGTTGTTCTGTCTTGGTGGGGAAGTTAAGACAACTAGTAATGCATAGTAACTAGTTTTACTGAGCTATTTTGAGAGATGCTATACTTTAAAAAGGCTGAATCTTCTGTTAATTTGTTTATATACTTTGCTTAGCTTGGCCTGTTTGGGTGTATTTACTCATTGAGTGTTAGTGCTTAGTTAGGTGCTTGAATACAGAATTCCTGAGTAAATTTGTCCTTTGTATCTCATTCTGTTTCACATGTTTCCCAGAGGAGCTCCTTCAGCCAGATCTATTGAAGGAATAATTATTGCATCAGGATTTAATGTATATCTTGATTGCACTTTGAAGACATTCTCTTGATGAGTTTTTATCATTTCAACAAGGGATCATAGCATGTAAATAAAGAAATAAACACTATCTTTCATATTAATCAACAAGATGATTAAATAATAACCACAATTGTTTATTGGTACTTGGAGATAGAGAGTAATGACTGTCTTGAGTTCCACAATGAGAGTACCAACAGGTAGAGACTCTCTTCTGCACAATAAAGCTGCATATAATTTAGGAGGCATTACGGTTTTAGTGTGCAGCTGCAACCATAGTGAAGTTGTGCAACTGTTTGCCTGGTGTACTATTTCAGGCATATGTTTTCATACCGAATGAGGTATTAGCAAGGAGATTTGAGATTTAGGCAATTAAATCAGTTCTCATTGCTACCTAAAACCCGAGGTTCTGTATAAACCCATGATTGCAGTGTTTTGCTTCACTGCAGGACACAGTTCCTGCTGGTTTCCGGATGCAGCAGGAGTCAAGAGCTGCTTCTTTCCTCAGAGGCAAAAGTCCAACTTGTCCCTCACAAGGCAGTGGCTTCTGGCTCCCTCTGAGTTTGGAACCAGAGCCTCATTTTTTCATCACATGAGTGTTTGTCTCTTTCTAAATCCTGCAGTGTTTGTAGAGGGAGAAGGAAGCACATAGGGGGTCTGCATCTCTAGAAGTTTATGAATTAAAAAGGTCTAGGAGTTTAACACACAGGTTTGGGAATGTAGAGCATAGGACTGCAAATTTTGGAGGTCTGTATTGAGTGTCCTGCCCCTTGTACTGACTAGCTGTCTAATCTTGATCCAAGTGAGTAATTTTGCTCATCAAGACACAACCAGTTCTTTGTACTGTAACTCATTTGAAGCCAATACTGCTGCTGGAAGAAACTGTGCAGCCGTCCTGCTCTCAGTGTTCATTTTTGCTTCTAACCTGCCATAAATATAAGCAAAGGAAGAGTTTCCTTCTCTGATCAGCTTACTAAGCTGACTCAGCCTGAGGGTCCCTGATGACTAGGTTCGTGGCAAGGTTAGGGGTCTAGATTTACCCCGAATTGGGTATGACAGCAAAGCACTGCCTTAGTTTCTCCATATTTCTGTTGCTTATAATACCTCATAGATGCTAGTACCAGTTTGATCTCACTGAAAAGTACTTGCAGATCCTGGGCTGAAAGGCATGATGAAAATATAAAGTAGCCACTGTATAAAGAGACTTTTTGTCGTCACATATTTATAAACTAATTTGTCCAAAGTGACAAGCCTTTGTATTGCAAGCATGGACCAGAATAGTGATTTGTCCTCAGAAGACCTTTTGGCATCAGTAGCATGGTCTCAGGTTGCCCACAGATGCTGGCAGTGTAACACTTTCCCTTTTTTCTGGCTTAACAGTCATTCAAAGTAATGTTAAAAGATAGCATGTTGGATGCTTTTACGGTACATATCTGAGAGTGGGCTATATACTGACAGTCTCAGGGTCAGATCACACATGTCTTATTCAGGTGGCAAAGCCCTCCTAGGCTTTGACAGAGCTGAGATTTCACCCTCCCTGCCATCCCCGGTTGCCCAGCGTGTGCTCGCTAACACATATATTTGTTCTACTTAACTCTGCAGGGTGATTTTTTTCCCATGTGGGTTTTGATATAGAGTCGAGTTTCTGTTTTTGTTTCTTGCTATACTGTTTGCTGTTGCTGATGGGGAATAGCAGAAAAACTGATTGCGTTCTTATTCTTATTCAAAAGGAAGAATGTTACAATTTTAATTGTACGTTTTAATTTTTCCTTCTTCTTCATCTTTTATGTTTTGAAATTCTGCATTTCAAAAGCAGGATCATTATCATTCAGAACATTAAAGCATGTCTTTTTAATAGCTTTCCCTTTTAATGTGAAAGAATGGAATTGAGGAGGAAAAACCAATCTGTCTTGAAGGAAATTCTCTGTTATCTAAGGATTTTCAGTGCAGCCAACAAGAGAGGATCTTGAGCTCAACTGACTTGGAGTGTTATCCTCTGCCTTGAGTAACTTGTAGAGGGTACAAAGAACCACTTTCATAATGTAATCACCAGCAAAGTCCATCTGGTCCTGCCAGTGACAAGGGGATTATTTCAGCTTTTTATTATGTCAGTGAGATTTTAGCATTTTAGGATTCAGCTGTCAAGCTGTTGGGGGAAAGAGGGGAAAGTTAGATTATAATTGAAACTCTGTTGGGGGAGAAATTAACTGAATATTTTTCAAGTAATTTTTCTACCCATATTTCCTTCTATTAGTCTCCTGATGGTTTGTCCTTATGAAATCAGATTAGAACACAATGACTTGATTTGTTAAGCAGGCAGTGATGACAATGAGCATCTGTTTGTCTGGTCCAGATTCCCATTAACACCTAGTAACATTGTCCTTTCTTGCTATTACTTTTATACAGAGCAGCACAGAAGCTTAACCTGTCTTCGAAGAGAAAGAAATACCATCCGCCCCTGCCACACACACACGACTTCTCTATATATGCTACTAACTTTAGTGGCATCCTGCAGCTCTGTCCTCCCCCAGCACCACCATGCCTTCTGAGAGCTGTGTCCAAAATCAAGGACAACCCTGGCATTGGAAAGGTAACTTCAGATTTCAATTTTTTAAAACAGTTTTCTAGATGAATTCTAACAGGGCTGGAAGCTTTCAGCCTAGAACAACGTTGGATAGGCCTAAGGCAAGGGTCTTGGGATAGAGAGATAGCCACATCCATTTGAATATGCCTGAGAGCTGTTACCTCCTGTTGACTTTGGAAAGAGTTGGCAGGCTCAGAGCAGATTAAGTGCTAGAGCGTCAACTTCCTTGAAGCCAGTTAACATCACTGACAGCAACATTGGCAAAGGGTGTTTTGTCACTCCCTCTATTAAAGTAAGAGACAAATTTTCCTTTGACATCATTGGTCCAAAACCATTGCACGTACAGGCTTCACCTTTGGCAGAAGTAGTCTCTGTGTTGCCAGCAAGGCTCAGCCACTGGGGCTGGTGCTGTCTGTCTGCTTGAGGTTAAGGAGATACGTTGAAGGGGCTTTGTTTCCCTCTGCTTCACATGTCATTGTAAATCAGGAGTACGGAAATGAAGTAGCAGGAGAGAAATAGATGTCTCTCCAACTTAGGAAATACAGCACCTTTCAAATTGTAAAATTTATGCTGATTTTATTTAAAATTAATTGAAATACAACCCAATTATTTAGAGCTTTATTCATATTTATAACTGTTTAATCACCCACACAGCAGAGTCTGAATACTTATTTACATGGGTTACAAGAGATTAGCGTTTGAAGATAGAATTGAAGTATTAAATGTGCACAGGAGAGCTAAAATATGCACCTTGAGTAACCATACAAATCAGCATTAACATAAAGAGATTGTCAGCCTAAATACCTATAGCTGACACTGTTGCTCACAGAGAATATTCTGTATTTCTTAAGTCAGTGAGTTTGTGCTAAATGGAAAACAAAGGAGTAATTGGGGCTATTTTAAGCAGGTGGAAACTCACAGATGAAAATGTGGTTTCTTCTGTTTTTCCAGTGTATTAGAAAAGAGGATGTAGTATTAATTGGTGGAATACAGCAAACCTGGCAAAGTAATTTAGAGATTCCCAAGTGGAAGAGGGTTTGCTAAGGAACACACTTTCTATGTGTGTGTTTTAGCAGAGCCCATTTGTCGTGCCTCCCTCTTCTCCGTGAGGCTTAGCACTTGGCCGTGGCACCAGGAATAACAGGGAGCATGGCATTTCTGAGTCTCTTTGCCTTAGGAAGACCTTTAAAGCATGCTTGTATCTCCTTGTGCCTGCAGCTCAATAAAACTGTCTTTGCACTTCATTACACTTGTGTGCCTGCAGCTGTGTGTACCCAAGAGGCTTTAACCTTTTTCCCTACGCTTTGAGGGTGGCTGGTGGAGCTTACTGGCACGACTTGCACCTCGTGGAAAGCTCTGGTTGATCTGGTATCTTCAAACAGATCAAGAAAGTCTAATAACAATCAAGTGCATGATCCCAGATGGCGGGAGATTATATGGCTAGTAGGCCTACCTACTTTCTTCGTTAGTGAGCACAGCAGAGGGCTTTCAAGGGGAAGAGCTCTACCAGAATGCCAAGGGGCATGGCAGGACCTTGAGCTGCTACGCTGCTTAGCTGTGCGAGCTTCTCCTCCAACGTGGGATATATATGTAGCATGCTGGCAATGCGGGTGGTGTTTCTCTCCTGCCTGGCACTCTACACCAAGAATTTCCAGCCTTTATGGTTCAAACGCTGCTGTTGACCCTCAAGTGTCTCTGTTGTTTAGCTCTCAGCTGAAAACATTACTGAAGATACTATTTGTTTGGGCCCAGTGTTCCAGCTGTGTTCTTCTCTCCATGTACTTGTTGACCACAATTTGAAAGAATCCTGTTCTGTGCTGGAGAGGATAAGAGCTCTCTGCTAATTGAATCAGCCCTTTAGTTCTTGAGTTAAGATCCAGACCATCCAAATGGTGATGGATTGTGCTAGTTACTAGTTTTAATGCTCCTCAAAAAATAAAGTAACTACGCATCTTCTCTGATCCGCAGTTTAAAATATGAAATACCTATTAAACGTTTCTCTCAACCCATTCTTCTTTTGCAGCTTTATAAATTACAGTGTTTGCCCATAAAAAAAATCTCCAGCAATATAGCTTTTTGTAAAATTATGAGTCAGCAGAAATGAAATCTGATGTATCCTGATTCTTAGAACTTGTGGTCAAAGGAAAAGTGTCAGTCCTATATAGGTGTTCTTTTAGTACTAAACACTCATAGTTTCACCTTCTCTGAGCAATGCCAATTAGCTTTTGGTAGCATTCAGCCCATGGTACAGTAACATTCTCCATTATAATTTCCTCTTCACCAGCTTCTGCTGATTAAGATTTAGTCAGCTAGTATCTCATTATGAGGATGATGGGAATAAAGTAATTGCCTTTCTTCCTCACACTTTAAGTAGCATAGCAATTGAGAGAACAATCAACAAACACTGGCAGATGCACTGTGGTCCTCTGTTAACTTCAGTCCTGCCTCTGCTAACAGCTTTTTACTTTAAACTCCTCCTGGTTATCTCTTTCCTTGGCTTTTTCTTGCAGCCTGTCCAATAATAAGTATGAGATACACATAGGGGACAGGATCAGTGATGGATTCTGGAGTCACTTTTTCCTACCACAGCATCTGTAGCTCTGGCTGGTGCTCTCCTTGGTTTGTGTGGTCGTTCCCAGGTCAGCGGTGTCCCTCGCCCTATTTCTGCTCTGTGGTTACAGTGGGTTAAGCAGCTGGTGGGGCAGCCTTTTCCTTCCTCAACTCCCCGCTTGCTGCTGTTTTATCTTTCATGGTTAGTTATGATGTGGAGGAGTGGTTCCTTGCTGGTTTCTGCTGTGCAGGTAAGAATCTAGCAGTGCTGATGGGCTGCCTAATTCCTGCGTAACTTCACTTTACTAAGCTGAGAATAACCCATCGAGGACCAGTCATTATTATCCTCAAGGGGGTGATTTCTCTGAGCACAGAGAGCTTGACAAGTTTTAATTCCCTTCTTGTCAAATGGTTTCTTTCAGAGCAGGACAGGATTCCATAGAGAAACGTGCTGTTTCTTACTGTGAAGGGGCTGAAGAGATAAAATTTAAGAAGAGTATGAAGAATAGAGTAATAAACTAGAAACTCATGAAGTGTCCAAGATACTTCAATGGGAACAATGTGGTTCCCTTTATGAAAAGCTGAAAAGGTGAATGATACATCAACCGTATGGAAATACCGTTTATTTTAAGCGAGTAAGGCCTGAATACTACAACAAGTAATTATTATCTGTAATGACACACTCTAGGTAGTCACATTTCTTTTGTAAACCTGCTGAAAGCTTAGAGCGAAGGACATGTTGAAACATTTACAATGACCAATATGATTGGCTTTCTCTGTTTCCCCTGCAATGGTAATTCTTAACATTTTTTCCCCCACTAATGCTCAAGGTTGTCTTTTAGTTGGTATTCAATACACTGTAAGAGACATGGGAACAGAATGTGGAAAATGTCATGTCACTTTGGGGCCAAAAGGGAAGAAAGGGCTCCAGAGGGCATCTAGAAGTATAGTGTCATAAGGCTGACTCTCAGACTAGGCAACCAGGCAAAGTGGTTGAAACAATAATAAAGATAGAAATTAGCAGGCAGGGATTAATGTGATATAGTAGGGATCAGTTGATGAAGCTTTTACAGGTGGAACACATACGTTAGAGTTCTGTGGAAGAGTCAGCAAGCATTTGAATAGGGTTGGTCTGGTTGATAGAGTGTATCTGGATTTTGAAAAAGCTTTTGACAAGTGCCCTGACCTAGTTTTTTTAAAGAACCCCTAAGCTGTCATGTATTCTCTAGTGGTTTAATAAGTGGTAGGAAACAAGAGGGCAGATTTTGCACTGGAGCAAAGTTAGCGGTGGTGTCATATGGAGGTCTGTGCTGTTCGGTGTCTTCTTAAATGCTTTGGATGAGGTGGTGAAGCTGCATATTCAGAGCAGCCAAAGCTAAAACTGACTGTGAAGACTTGGAAAAAGATGTCATGACACTGAAATTACTGAGTGGATAAAGAGGCTGATGACCTTTCATATTGATTAACACAAGGTAATGTACATAAGAGAAGGAGCTCTAACTATGCATGCACAAACGATAAGCTGTAAGGAAATCAGGCATGACTGTAACCCATTCTATCAGCCATTGCGGAAGCTGCAGCATTAGGTTTGTTATCATGAGTCTGAGCTTCTGAAGAAATGCCTTATTGACTGTTCAGGAGGCAAGAAGATTAAGCATCTTTAGTTTTAGAGGGGGGTCTAACAGTATGGGATATAAATACACATTGCTCTTCAGGCTCATAATGCTTAAATAACAGTCACTCATTGATGTTTTTTCTTTACTGGCCTTCTTCCTTGAGGTAGTATCTTTAAAGAAGTTGAATAGAGTATGGTAACAACTGAAGAAATTTAAAGTTTTCCCCTCCTCCCCTATGCATTTATCCCTAAATTACCTTCTCAGAGGGGAGCTGTTGCTGTGGCTGAGCGAGGGAAGGGCTGGATCCTAAGACCGCAGCATGCAAAAGCAGCAGCAGGCTGTGTTTTGCTTCTGATACAGACCTGGACCCAGTAAGCCTAAACCTTTGGAAAAAAGACCTCGCCAAACAAATTAACATCCATACCTGGAATTTCACCTTCCTTATTTCATGTGCACTTTCAAAGCTGCCCTACCATGACTATTGGCTTATCCTGCCGAAGAAACTCCCTTTGGCCAGAGCACCAATTCCGTGGAGAGCTTCCTCATGCATTAAGTCCTTTTCATTGGTTTCCAAGTTAAACACATGAATAAGAGTTATTTGGAACTGGGTGAAGGGACAGCTGAATCTAAAGAACTGATTGAATTGAGCAGAGGCAGCATCAGGACTATCTTGGGTGTTTCTATGGTGTCTAGAATTGGACAGGTCCTGTCACTGGTTATAGGACCTTGTCTTGAACTTGTGAGCTCGATGGATGTTTGGGGAAGGGAAGAAGCTTGAATTCTTGCTTATCATAAGCTGCATGACTATAGCAAAGGAAGTAACTGTGCATTGTGAGAACTGCTGGAGGAGGCAGGAATGTGAAAAGATCATTATGGCCACTTGAACTCAGTTATTGATTATTTGAGCCCAAGATCTACGTTTGTTCTTAATCTCACATCATCATCTCCATGCATATCATACAGTTCTGCTGTGGTGAAATTGCTATATGGCTTCTGTGGTTGAATATATTTGCTGTTAGAGACTTAGCACAGCAGAGAGCCTGTATGTATCTATTGCAATTTCTGTTTATAATTTCTCATTGTTTCAAGTACTGTCTTGGAGGGTGGGAAATAAATGTCTTACTAATTTCTTTTACGTTTCACAAATACCAATTTTTCCCCTTATAATAATTTCAGCAGAAGTGTGTGGACTTATTCTGTGATACAAATCTTTAATTAAGCCTTTTGCTTAATTTTCTTTACTAAGGGTGCAAAATGTTTTACACTCTCACATGTGCTTTCAGGGTTTGTCAATATTCAGGAATACCAAGCAGGGAAAAGCTTAAAAAAAATATATATTTTAGAACTGTAGGTCTTTCTGGGACTAGTGTTTCATATAATCAACAATAACCAAACTCTCATGCACAAAGGAAAATCCCACTACCAATGCAAACTGGATTCTGAAAGGAATTTTGCCCGCTACTGATAAATGTTACGTAGCAAATTTCATACCTTTCTCTTGAATGTGCCAAAAACATCAGAGTCCAAATCATTTAGCTGAATCCTACTTAAAAGGCAATGATCCAGTACAGTATGATTCTTGTAACTGAATCATTTTTGTGGTCTCTCTGGGTGTTATTAAATTTAATGTCAGAATAGTAGGAAAGACGTCTGAAAGCCATTTAATATTGTCACTGGAAAGAAGTTAGATTATGCTCAATTTCTGACATTAATGTGCTACTTAAGATAATTTATCATATTGTGGTATTAAAAAAGACATCCTTTTTACAGTGGCTGCTGTGTAGCATTCTAATTTGCTATTTTTCTTTAGCATGGTAGGAAGCCTTTTTAATGCAAAATGTTTTTTTCTGGGGTTCTATTCAACTCATTCTTTATAATACTGCATCACTTACAACAGCAACTTTAAGTGCTTGTCTCTGCCAAGGTTCCTGTCAATTTTTTATGTTAGAATGACAGAATCCTCCTATGTGAGACAATTGAAGTGGAGCATTTAAAGAGAACCTGAATTGTCAGACATGTTTCTTAGACAGGTATATACATACTGGTCTCCATTTATGAGTTTTAGACATTTACTTTCATTTATGCTTTACCAAGCCATAGCTAAGGTACTGCTAATATGATTTACTGATCATGTAGGGTTTTCTTAAGTGTGGTGTATGTCCCATTCACTGGTTCTTACGATGGTTTGATGACGGATAACAAATAGGTACTTAATTTTGTCATCTTTATTGCTGCTTGTTTCCTAATGACTAGAGTGTTATTTCTGATATAAATCATGTATCATACGAAGTACTCTTCTATCGATGTATGTAGTCCTGTATCATCCAAGGTACATAGATCCCTGCCGAAATGCCTTGAACTGCTTAAACAAAAAAGTGGAAAAATTAGATAAAAATACATATTCTTCTACTTTGTTTTCACCTTTAAAAATGAAATAGTTTTCTTCATGTCTTTTGGGAGCAGAGAATCAATGCTTCTATAATAGAGTACAATACAGAAGTGATTTTTTTTTTTTTTTTTTTTTTAGGTTCTCCCAGGGGAGCTAGATGGTCTATGCTAGCATGGCAATTTTGCATATAAATTTGCCATCCATTGGTAGCAGCAGTATATGAAAGGCTTGTAAGAACTACCCACAGTAAACCAATTTAGCAAGGGTTATATATCTGTCAGTTACAATTAAATCCATGAAAAATATTGGCTCTGAACTAGGACTTTTGTAATTTGATTTACACTGTAGTTGAAAAATAAGTGATTTCATTGGAAAATGGCCTTTATTCAACTGAATGTGAATTCTTTGTAATTTCTTGCTGAGAAATCTTAATTCAGAATGGTGGATGTCTAAACATAGTTATTTAATTAACCTGCTGTTATACGCCATTTTGTGAACACTGGACAAAATTAACTTCCTGGCTGCACGATGCCTGTCAAGGATGTGTGTTTCCAGGGAATATTTAGTGTCTGTTCAAATTTGATATAATGACATTTATTGCTAAAGACCAAATTGCTTGTTCATTTAGGGATTATGATGCCGCTGTAATGCAGAATATGACCAGCATTTTTAGAATGGATTCCAGTATAGTGCCAGCACTTTCCCAAAATACAGACAAATAAAGTCAGAGTTTATTTTAGTAAAAAAGGCTTGAGCACATGTATTTTAAAATTTTACATGCTTTTTAATTCATTCCTTCTATTTTTTCCTTCTCATTCTGTCTAATTTGAAACTGGACAACTCTATAAGCATCAAATGCTTAACAAACCATCACTATAAACATATGAACACTGCACATCCATTGATTTCAAAGGAGGTACCATATGTTCCAGTTATGCCTGTGCTAACATACTTGGCTGGGTCAGGGTCTTAATTTCTTCAGCAATCGAAATGCCGTGGAGTCTAGTCATTACTTAGTGAATTAGTGGAGTCTTCTCTGTCTACATGTCTGCCCCAAATTAAACCACATAGAGTATTTGCCACCCTTCAGTCCACTGAAAAATGAATGACCAACTTTCTGAGAGAGATATATATATATGTAGTATTTTTTTTTTATTTGTTGTCTAAAACATGCAGTAGAGGTCCATGATAGTCTTAGGAACAGAATTCAAATCTCTGGTTCTTTAAGTGTGAGACGGTCCTTCCTCTTTCTCTGGTCTCAGAGTTGACAGCCCTTCCATCTCTTTTGATTACAGGGTAATAATCAATGTGAACCTGACTGTCTCAGTCTCCTGGCTGTTTCTGTCTAAAATTGTGTAGGATTGTGTCATTCTCTCTGTTATCGCTGGCTCTTTTCTCTACAAATTCAGCCTTGGACGTGTTTTCTTCTGGGATGACGCATGCCTCACTGGTCTTGGAGGAGTTTTGTGTTCATTGACGTGTGACTTTGCCGTAGCTCCATTGAACTGAGCATATCCAAAATATATGGGCTGTAGTAGACAAAACTGCTAGTTTGCCTCTGGCCATCAGTCTCACGTTCACGTCTTGCTGTCAGAGAGTTGCTTTGAAATTTGGGTTTCACGGCTTTTTGGTCTGTCTCTTACTTTTTCCAAACCTGCTTTCTGGCACTGACATATGCTTGATGTTCTGCACTCCTGACCAGCCCTGAAGCCAGCCCGTTATTTTGGTTGCTGTGACTCCTCTGTCCTGTTCTCCTCAACTGCAGCTGGTTCCGTATGCAGGGGGAGGTCTGGAAATCACGAGTCCGCACAAAGGGGGCATGTCGGGCTGGCACTACTGGAGAAGGTCACAGCATGGGAACAGCGACTGCCGTGTGGCGATGGGGGAGAAGGTCCCTCCTTGTGACACTTGGGTGTGAAATGGTGTAGACAGTAGCAATGGAGGGGGAGGGCTGCAAGAGGAGGAAGAGCCAGGATGTACAGCCCTCGGTTTCTGAGATATTGCAGTGTTTAGGTCAGAATTGTTAAATATGCACCTAGATTTGACTTTCTTAAGGGTCAAAGATGTCAAGGTCTAGAGTTTTGGCTCAGGGCTCCAACAAATTACTGAAATTTGAGTGTACTATATGGATCTGTGGTTCTCTGCTGATGTCATCAGGTGTTTCTAAAACTGTATGGGTTTAGCCCCAGTGTCCTCCACATAGCCATTGTCCTCCACACAGGGGACTTTTTTTTCTCCTCTCTTTTTTTTTTCCGAGATCTGCCCTTTTCCAGTTTATCTCCCTTTAAATACTTTACATATGCATAAAACTGTGGTATGATTTTTGGTTTTATGTTTCAGCATCCATCCACTGGGTTTGCCATTACATAGCTGGAGCAAAGGAATTCTAGCTTGCAGATGTTTACTTTTGTAGTCTTTCTTTTCCCTGACTTCCACTGTAGGCTGACAGAAAGATAAACTTAAAAAAAAAAAAATAAGAAAAAATTCTTGATTGCTATGAATCTCTCTCCCAGCCTTGCCAGTGAAGGTTAAAATTACACCCGTTGTTGTGCTGGGTGGGCCTCTGACCTTATGCCACCCATTTTTAGGGCTTTTCCAAATTATGTGCTTGTTTATTTATTTTTTAAATTCTTTATCTTTTAATGGCATATTCAGGATGTATTTGGCATCTTCTTTTCCCAAACGCTTTTGATTTTAATAGGGTTTCCTTCGGCAATTCTGCTGACGTCCTGGTTCCTGCAGAAACATGAATTTGGAAAGTTCAGTAGTGGAGTTTTAACCCCCAGTGTACAAAATCCACCAGATTAGAGTCAGTTAATTAATGAGATACTTCAGTGGTTTGCATGATTTAGGTTGTCTTCAGGCACTGAGAAAAATGTTAATAATGTGCAAGTATTGTGATGTCTGTGTTTCTTTTATTTTTATTTGAAGAAATTGAACTCAAATACAAACCTATCCTCTTTTTCTATCAACATCCTGATTAAAATGGAGCCTCTATCCAATATTAAATATCTGTATGAATGTCTATGTACAAATCCTTGTATCCTTGATGATGATAAACTTCCACTTGTAATTATCTTCCTTACTCTGCATCTTTCTGTGACATTGAAGAAGAAATACACAAAAGGGGCTTAAAAAAGGAGTTACTGAATATCTCCAGTTCTAGCAGGAAGGGTCACCCCCATCACAGGATGCATGTGCCACCTTAACTCTCCTTAGGGAGTCTGAAAGTGGTCAGGGCAGAGATGCCCTGAGTCTGAGATGACTTTTCTGGAATCACCATATTTGTATTGTCTTTCCTTTCTTGTGTTCTTTCTCTCTCTCTTCCCCTCCCTCCACCCCACCCCCACAGCCCCTCATTGCCATTCCTTTTAGCTCTCTTCTTCCGCCCCCCCGACCTGTTCTTATTCTTTTAGACCTGTCTTATTCTTCCATTTCTTCATTCATTCTCCTCTAAATTCCTTATCTTGTGTTTCTTTGTACAAGTGTTACCTGTAGCTGGTACCGCTGCAGTCAGAACTGACCACCAGAAAGCTGGCCGTATTGTTCAATAACTGCCCACACTGGGTGTGATCCTGAGTGGGCCTGAAACATATGTGATTGCACTTAATTCTACTAATTCATTTTCATAAACAAATAAAACCATTAGAGTGTAGTGCAGGTATTGCTGCTTTGCTCCCTAGTTACGGGCCAAAGTTTTGTCAAGATTTACAGGTTCCCGTGTTTTCTTGAATCCTCCCCTCACTGCAAGCCCTTGTATCTGGATGAGTTCCTGCACTGCACATTGCTGTCTCTACAGGTGAGCATGCCTTTTGTATGAGAACTAGATAAAGAGACCCAGGAGAAGATGCTTTTCTCTTCCCCCTCCCATTTGTCTTGAAACTTCCCTTCCACTGTAAAAATGAAGATGACCCTTGAGGCCTGTTAATTTTTGGATCTGATCTATTGTGGGAAGCTATTTTAGTATCTTTCTGCTTCAGAGAGGTGGTCTCAAAAAGCTGATTTGATACACAAGGTTTTTCTGGGGGTGAAGCCATCTTTGTGTTAGGGGGAGCAATGCTCTGGTGGAGTAACTTGCTGTTTAGGTCAGGAGTAAACCAATTTTCCTCTTATCCAAGCTCTGGCTGCTATAATCTAATAATAGGTGGAAGAGAGAACATAAAGGACTGTTTAGAGGAGTGCTTTGAAAACAGCATATATTTTAAAATTCATTTTAATCAAGTGATCCTGAAGTGGGCATTTGTACTTCTTTTTATGTGTGTGTGTGTATATATATATATATATATATATTTATTTAGGTGTTTTGTTGTTTGTTTTTTTTTTTTCCCTGAGGGAGGTTATTTTTCTGAGCACCTTGGTAGCATGTCAAGGTTGAGCTAGCAGGCTAATACACAAAGCTGGCTTCATGGAGCTTTTATGGGGAAATAGCCTTGAATGTGTCACCTCTGATGCACTTTGCTTTTGAAGCAGCTGTTTCATTTATTCTAAGGTTCGCTTATTTTCTGGGACTGTATTTTCATATTCATATCACTATGAAAGGGGAAAGAAAAGAAAGTGTTGAAATCAAGGGACTGCTTGAAGTCAATAGGTGGAAGAATTTGCTGCTACCTTTGGTAGAGCCTCCTGCAGTGTTTACTGGAGGGGTCAGTTGTTTCTTAACCTCTTTGTTTGGAAAAAATGTTGGGGAAAAAGCTTTTATAGCCTCTTTGTGGAAGATATTTTCTGTGAGGATGCTTGACTAATTGTGCAGGGATGTCTGTGTGCAGCTTAGCCCCTATAGAAATGAGGAGCTGGAAAAATGAAACAGTTGAGGACCTAAATGAAATCTTCAAACTACCCACCCTCCCCAGTTGATAAAGGCAGGGACAGTTCAGCACGGTGCTTACTGCTGCAGCCACCCGTCTGCTGTGGATCATCCTGGCTTGGGCACTACATTTCACTGCACCCACTGGGTGCAGGTGTGGATACCGTCACCTTTTCATCTCACCTGATATGAAGGGCAGTCCTAGAGGGTGGCTCAGCCTGTTCTGGTCTCTGTTCATTGCCTGGATTTCCCATGTTGTGCTTTGCTGAAGTAGTTTTTCAATTTTGGTTCTTCCTTTGCCATTATTTCTCTGGATACAGGAGTGATGGGGAGATGCTGACTGCAAAGCGCATTTTTTTGTAAACACACAAAGAATGTGTCAGTGTAATGATTGCACACCATTTTATTGACATAATGTTCTCAGAACATAGTAAGTAGGAGTCAAAGTGTTCTGGCAGATTTAAGGTTAAATTTAGCAACAAAAAGTTACTGAAAAGGAGGATCATTATCAGAGATGCATGTTTTCCAACCCAGTTTCCCCATGCAACACCCAGCTCAGGGCTAGAGGTGGGCCTGACTCATAGAATCATTTTGGTTGGAAAAGGACCTTTAAGATCATTGAGTCCAACTGTTAACCTAGCACTGCCAAGTCCGCCTCTAAACCATGTCCCTAAATGCCACATCTACATGTCTTTTAAATACCTCCAGGGATGGTGCCTCAACCACTTCTCTGGGCAGCCTGTTCCAGTGCTTGACAACCCTTTAGATGAAGAATTTTTTCCTAATATCCATCTAAACCTCCCCTGGCACAACTTGAGGCCATTTCCTCTCGTCCTATCGCTTGTTACTTGGGAGAAGAGACTGACACCCACCTCGCTACAGCCTCCTTTCAGGCAGTTGTAGAGAGCGATAAGGTCTCTCTTCAGCCTCCTTTTCTCCAGGCTGAACAACCCCAGCTCCCTCAGCCGCTCCTCACAGGACTTGTGCTCTAGACCCTTCACCAGCTTCATTGCCCTTCTCTGGACACGCTCCAGCACCTCAGTGTCTTTCTTGTAGTGAGGGGCCCAAAACTGAACACACTGTTCAAGGTTCAGCCTCACCAGTGCCGAATGCTGACTCATCAGCAAGCGACCGTGTGCTCTGTCTTTGGAGGGTTCACCTGGCAGATTTGCAGCAGAGGGGTTGCTATCTGTCACTCCCCTTCCAAATCAGGCGCAAGTGCTGTAAAAGGAGTGGGTGTTTTGTGGGTCAGCAGTTGCATTGCAGAAGATGAAGCTTCTAATGGGTGCTCTGGAGAGTGTGAGTGTAAGTTGTTCCAGCTGTGCTGGCTGTGGTATATTACAGCCGTGGAGGCTCTTCACCCAGTGAAAGTAGGTGGTTAACACTGGTGCTGTGAAAGTTGTCTGCTAGTTGGATAAGGAGGTAATACTGTTGTTCAGCTTGTTGTTAAAACATTTCATACTGGCCATGGAAAGTCACTTTGGCTAAGCATTGCTTTCTTTTTAAGTTTGATCTGCTGGGCAGTGCAGAGTTGAAGTTGTGCCTGTAATAGTCATTTACTTCAGTGCAAGGTGTATAAAACACGCTGGTTCTGACCTGGGAGCATTTCATAAGGATAAATGGTCGTAAGCGGGTTTGAGGCAGTATTTCACAGTTTTTCAAAGTAAAAGTATGATTTCTGGGAAGCGTAAAAGAGGCAGGTGTGCAGCCTTTGCTGAACTTTCGTGAGACCCAGTCACTTGGCACCCATAAGCTGCTTTGGAAATCACAGCCAACATGTCTGAGCTCTCTAACAATGCTGTCTTAAAATGCCATGTGTAGGAATCAGCATTTGCAATGCTGCAGTAGAGATGTACTTTGTGCGTGGTTTCTTCTCAAGCTTTTTGACATTTTAATGTGTTTTTTTTTCTTCCCTTCTTTCCCATTAAATCTGCAACTAACCGCCAAAGAGCCTAGCAATGACAGCGTAAAGGCATCTGCCTGGGAAAGCTATAAGAGAAGCACCTTTTTATTAGAAGAATTTGATAAGGAATTGAAAGTTTCTAGATTTAGTTCAGTTTGAATGCGCTAGGTGTCTGAGGCTTTTGTTATTCAGACTGATTTTCAGAGTGGATTGGTTTGTGCTTGCAGTCACATTGAGTACTTGAAAGGTAAAAGACTAGAGTTTCCTTTTCTTTAGGCATGGTATTACACCTACCTGCAGATCAGACATTTATAAATTGAAATGGTAAAACTGGAACAGAGTCAACTGAAGGGACAAAGTGCACCTTTAAAAGCTAGTTCAGTGAAGACCCCAGGGTGGAAACCAGGCTGGAAAATCTGGCTCTGGTTTTGTCCCACGGTTGTTCTGACACACCTAAATATTACAAATGAATGTGTCATGGGAAGGGGAGTGGGCTTGGGAGGAATGCTTTGCATGTGTTTATCTGTAGCTGGGAACTCAAGTTGTTGCTTTCTTCTTGCAGGTGAAAGTGATGGTAAGGATTTGTCCCTTTCAAGGAGCACATGAAACATCTGAGTCCATGTCCTTCCTAAAGGTAGACCCACGAAAAAAGCAAATCACGTTTTATGATCCAGCGGCAAGTGGGCCTTCCAATGCAGGTCACAGAAGAGGCATTGTTGCTGTCCCAAAGATGTTTGCCTTTGATGCGGTTTTCCCCCAGGATGCTTCGCAGGTACTGAAGTCACTCGCATAAACCTCCTGAGTCTTCTCATGGCCACTGCATTTGATTGCCTGAAGAGTTCTTTCTGTTTCTGGGGAATTTTATTTGAATGAGTTGCCTTAATGCCTGGAAAATACATGGTAATTAATAGACAAGTGGGTAAATTCTTACATTTTCAGTTTAGTCGAGATGTAAAATTAAGGAATAATAGCTGGGGAGATGGATTTACCGACTAAATTATCTTCCTGCATTTTCTCTTGTTAGAGAAAGACACACAGCCAATTTGAAATGCACTTTTCCATCCGGTTAGGTTTTAGCCCATTTGATGTCACTGAAATAAAGTCCTTCCCCACTGCTTTCAATGGGAAATGAACATGTGTTTAACGTTAAACTAAATGCTGTTGTTAGGAGAAGAGATACAGCTATCCCTGTGGGATTGCTATACTGAAACAGTTAGGGAGCTTTTATATTTTCCTCATCTTTTCCAGTTTGTTTATACTGTGGTTTTGACTGATGATTTTATCTTGATGGTTGTGCTGATGATGGTGCATGCCTTTCTTTTGGCCTGCAAAAGGGTGTAATTGTGCAGTAGTGGCCTCAGACCTGAAACCTGATACACAGACAGGATGGCTGGTATTTGAGAGGATTGTGGGCTGCAGTATATTCGGGGATGGACATGGACTCATGGACACCTGAAATTTCCTTCTGGGAAAAATCTTCAGTTCAGGAAAAAAATCCTAGAACAGTTTTAAAAAGAAGAACAAATTCAGCAGCGTATGAAGAACTACTCCAAGTTTGAAGTGCTGAAAAAAATTAGGGTGAAAAATACACCACAAAACATCCAAGGTCAAAACTGTATATTAATGTTGAGAAAACATGACAAGATCTAGTTCAGAATCCCACCCTCAGATCTCCTCCTAGGATTTTGTTTAATTTTTGGGGTCCCAAACGAGAGAGATGAAAATGTCTATTAGGTCCAAGTTCCAGCCAAGTACTAAAGATGGAAGACAACCTTCCACACACATCAGTGCCTAAAGCAATGGTAACAACATCAGGAGGCTGTTTTTAAGATCCTGCATAAGCTCAAATGGCATCTTTGTGTAGAAATATGCAACAGTGATCTCAATATTAGTCCAGAACTGGAAGTGGCATTTTCTTACTTGTGTTGCCAGCCCTGCTGCAAGCTGGCCAGTCACAGTCTGCTTCTCTGCTGGTTTTGGCACCAGTCCTTCAGGTTGTTGACTCCTGGTTTGGCTAGGCTCTTGCAGGTCCTTGTGGTGGGCCCGTGGGGTGGCCTGTTTGTGGTGTTTCTGGGTGATGTTGGCCAGTGCAGCCACTTCTGTGCAGGTGTTGTTGCTTGAGGCAAGCTTACTGCCATGCACCTGCAAACAGGGCCTTATCATTTCACTGTAGTTACATATTTACACCAACCCTCTCCCCTGCCCCCAGTTGCTGTATTTAATAGATCATCTTATTGTATATTTGAAACCTTCACTGATGTGGATAAACTGGTTTTAGTACACTCAAACATTTTTGAAAGTTCTCTTTATTGATGATGATGTTTCCCCTGGAAGAGGAAAATGTGATGCTATGAAATCTTATTCAGGGATCTTAATGCATTTTCTCCAGTATGAATGTCTTTCTAATTCCTGTGAGCACTCTTGAGTAGCTTAATTTCAGTGGAGTTGCTACTATTGCTGAATAGCCTTGGCTAAGCTATTATACCAGCAGGAAGCCTGGTTGGATAGCATTCAGTTTGCTACATTAGTCATAGAATCAATATTCCAAGAGAATTGGTTTAATAGAATTGAAAACTATTTTAGGCTGTAGTAACATATTTTATTATTTTTTAAGATAGCATAGTTACTAAAATAATAGGACTGATGCCATAAAAATGGGGAGAATATTGCGCCTCAAAAATATTGAGTCATTCATTTCATTACAGAAGAATAGTAAAAACCATAGCAGTATATGCTCTTTTACTTATTTGTCTCCAATCTTTCTTTCAGGCTGAGGTATGCTCTGGAACAGTAGCAGAAGTAATCCAGTCTGTTGTGAATGGTGCAGATGGTTGCATATTTTGCTTTGGTCATGTCAAGCTTGGTGAGCTCCCAAATTCGTTACAGTTAATTACTATGTCAGTCTGGTAATTACATGCTGTCAGCTCCTGGAACAATAAACCTGGAGTATATGAATAGATTAGAATTTCTTTTTAATTAGCTTTGCAAACTTATCATAGTTTATTTCTACACTGGGATTGTAAGTTTTAATTTGAAAAGGTAAAATGTAACATCAGATTAGCTTATTCAAGATCAAGTTTATATAGGTGCATTGTGATGAAAATCAAAAGATCAGAGATGTTTTTAACGTTAATTTGCTGTGGGTCTGAGTTACAATAATTGCAAAACTAATTGAATAAATAGTAATGGATTAATAATTAAATACTTTGCATTTTTGCATCTGTTCTTTCCCATTATCTGTGCAGCACATGGCATTGCATGTAATGTACAGTGGTGATATGAAGAGACACTGTCTTGTACAAGAAAGGTGAATTAAGTTCATGTTTGTCTTTTCATTCTAGGAAAATCTTTTACCATGATTGGGAAAGATAACTCCACACAAAGCCTTGGTATCATCCCCTGTGCAATTTCTTGGCTCTTCAAATTAATCAATGAACGTAAAGAAAAAACTGGGACTCGTTTCTCTATTAGAGTATCTGCTGTGGAGATCAGTGGCAAAGATGAAAACCTTAAGGATTTGTTAGCTGAAGTAGCCACTGGCAGCCTTCAAGACGGCCAGTCTCCTGGGGTTTATCTGAGAGAAGATCCAATATGTGGAACCCAGGTATAATGGATATCACAACATAGATTTTTCTGAGGCTGACTTTCTTCTGCTTTTTATTTCCTTTTATCTGACAACAATTATGACAACTTTTAAGACAGTAAAAAAAATTTATTGCTTTTAATTCATAAGCCCTTCTCCCATGGTGTACATATTTGTTTCTTTTAGTGCCCTAGAGATTTAGCCAGTTCAGCAAAAAATAATAATAAAAAAAAATGCCCCTATGCTAATTAGTCATTTTCTTGTTTATATTCAAGCTTCAAAACCAAAGTGAGCTAAGGGCCCCGACAGCAGAGAAAGCTGCCTTTTTCCTTGATGCTGCAATTGCTGCCAGAAGTACCAGCAAACCTGAATGCGAGGAAGAAGATAGAAGGAATTCACATATGCTCTTCACTCTACACATATACCAGTATCGCATGGAGAAGAGTGGCAAAGGAGGAAGTATGAATCTTCTTACCATATTGTTTATTTTTAAATTACGTGGTTTTGGGTTGGTTTAAACAATAATTTGCAATAAACTTAAAAAGAAAAAATGAAGTGAACCCTCAAGCCAGTCGAGTCACCTTTAACTTTGGTAGCTGTGGCCAATATCTGGTTTCCTTACTATTAATATTTAATTTGGTCATTATCCCATGCTGTATTCATTATTTTCCTCATTTGAATATATTTTGAATACCAAGTTTGGCTTGAGTCCATGCAAGAACGTGATGTACAATTGTTTTTCCCCTTTTTGTTTTAGTGTCTGGAGGACGCAGCCGTTTGCATCTCATTGATCTAGGGAGTTGTGAAAAAGTGCTCAGCAAGAGCCGAGATGGAGGAGGCTCTCTATGTCTGTCTCTCTCTGCCCTGGGCAATGTAATTTTGGCCTTAATTAATGGTGCTAAGCACGTGCCATATAAGTAAGTGAATTATTGTCTGCATTATCTTAAATTTGTGGCTGGTGTTACCTTAGCAATGAATTCCATCAACAATTTACTCTTTACCTAAGATGAAGTTAAAGGAAGTTCTGTCAGAGAGGGGCCTGTCTTCTTTTAGGGTCACTTCTATATTACAGATACATATATCTCTTCATCTACCTATCTATATGTATATATACTACACACAACTTTTTCAATGTCACTTAGTAACATGAAATTCTTAATTACATGGTCAAAAATTAGATGCATATCAGTATGTACTTAAGTTAGGTGAAACGTTGCGGAGGGTTTGATTGTTGAAACAAGCAGGGGAAAATGGTGAAAATGTTTTCTTTCCTTCTATCGCCTCTTTGTTTCCTGGGTTTGGAATTTAGACCAATCTCAGTCAGCTGGACATTAGTGAACAATTTCATCAAAATTTCATAGGATTTTCTCTCCTTTTTCCAAATTAAAAAATTGTATTGAAATTTCAAAAAATACTAGAGACTTTATCAAGTATGGTCATCAAAGGTTGTTATTTCTGTATGCCTTTTTGGATGATACATCTTTTCAATTAAAAAAAAGAAGACCACCATGTTGCACATTTGTTTAGCCAAAGTGAACATTTAGGTTTGTTCCTTTGTGGAGTGTAATAGACAATAATATTATGTCAAACACACCTGAGGTGAGCCTAGCGTAAAGACAACAGCCACATTGTAAACACCCTTACCAGAATTTGGCCTTCAGTCCTTAAATTTAATTGCTGCTTGTCTTCATGTGTTATAACTCTGTGCCGTTATCAATCATGTCATTTCACATATTTATCTAGCGCTGCATCTCAAACAGGTGTTCCTTCTTTCTGTATTAGGCAGAAAGATAATTTCCTCAGGCTAGTTGCTAGATTTGTGGATGGAGTAGAGGATGAGTAGGTTAGAATAGGGAAGGGCAGATCCTCAGCTTTTTCATGTACCATGGTTTAGTGAGCCGACATGACGGTAGTACCCACATGTTGGGCCAGCTTGGGGGGGTGATAGGAAGCAGCCTCCAGGGAGCCCTGGGGAGAGGTGTCTTGGAGACCAGAGGAGGACAAAATGTCACCTGTCACCTTGTCAGCTTTGCTATCCATGGCAAAGGACTTGCATCACCAGGAGAGCCTTCAGAGAGAAATTCTGCTTCCCATTTGCTATGTCAGAGCAGGGAACAGCAGGCAGAAAGGGAACTAGATTAGCTGGGGCAGCACTGCTTATATATTTCTGATCTCTAACATTGTTATATTTGTTTAGAGATTTCTTACCATTTCTGTTGACTTTTTTTTTCATATTATCAAAATTGTTTGCATAGAGCTCACAGAGCTTAGCTATCCAGGTACTAAGTCTGCTCAGCTAAAAATACAGCACTCATTTTTGGGTAATATGAGTTAATCCTGAAATAACTAAACTAGTTATCAATCAATTGTTTTAGAATTGTCTAAGTAACAAATAAAATTACTTATCATACTGCAAATGCACAGGGAGATAAATAATTAAAATATTGGTATCTTTGGTATGTGTACATTATAGGCACATTTTAAATGTGGTGAAATAATAGCATATTTCTTATCTACATGTACCATACATGCATATATCCTATGAGAGTGAAAGCACAGCTTGTGGTGTAAAAATCTGCAAAACAAGATTGTGATTTCTTTAAACCATCCTAGTGTTCTCATTTGTTAAACAGGGACAACAAGTTGACAATGTTGTTGAGGGAATCACTTGGGAACATCAACTGCAGAACTACTATGATTGCGCATATTTCTGACTCCCCAGCCAATTATGCAGAAACTCTCACCACCATTCAGCTTGCATCACGAATCCACCGAATGAGAAAGAAGAAATCCAAGGTTGGTTCACAAACAAGCTGAAATTAATTCATTTGAAAATGAGTTTTCCTAACCTCTCGGTGGGGGAACATGGGATTTCTCAGCGGTAAGAAGTAATACAAAATGCATAAAAGCTCAGGAGAGGAACTGACAAATGACTTGGCACTGAGCCATCATCCCGCCCCCAATCCTTAATCCTGAAATTCCCTTCTTTTTGTTCCAAACACGTATTCTTTCTTTGCTTATATGTGGAACTATCTCAAAAGGTCCTATTTGTATTAATAAAAAACAATAAGGAAGGAACAGAAAACTGTTGAAGAGAAAGACAATGCATGATATTGAATGGAAATTATCTGAAAAGGTGTGATTGTTATATTACTCCTAATACAGAAAAATCTATGTGGCATGACCTTGTTATTTTGATTCACACTCCAACATTTTTCCACTAGATCTAGTTGTGATAGTATATACAAAGCACAGAGTATATAGCAAACCTGGCCTTTTAACCAATTACATGTACATATATATACTTACATATCAATTAGTATTAATAACTTTCCCCTTAATGATCATTTTCAGTATGCATCCAGCTCATCAGGAGGAGAGAGTTCATGTGAAGAAGGACATGTCCGAAGACCGCCCCATTTGCGACCGTTCCACCCGCGAACTGTTGCCCTTGACCCTGACCTTCCTGTGCTGAGTATATCTAGTGATCCTGATTATTCCTCCAGCAGTGAACAGTCTTGTGATACTGTCATCTATGTTGGTCCCAATGGTGCAGCTTTGTCTGACAGGGAATTGACAGATAATGAAGGTCCTCCAGAGTTTGTTCCAATAATCCCATCCCTAAACAAGAAGAGAAGTAAAGACAATTCTGCTATTGGTAGGAGTTCTGACAAGGACCATTTTAAATGCAACACTTTTGCTGAACTGCAAGAAAGGTTAGAGTGCATTGATGGAAGTGAGGAACCCATCAAATTTGCTTGTGGAGAAATCTCTGTTGTGTCCAATTGTACTCCAGTCCCTGGAGGTACAGAAAATGCACAGTCTAAGCTGATAAAGGAAAAAATATCTTCTCCTTCTGGAGGATTTAAGAAACCAATTCCACAAGAAACTGCATCTCCCAAGAAAGGACATAACCTTCCTTTCCAGGCTATTGCACCGAGAGGTGGCAGTGGCAATTGTCATGAAAAGAGCACACCTCACTTGAAAACAGAGCTTTCCAAGCCGCAGAGCAGAGCTGACAACAAAATAATGGACTCGATACTGGAGGGAGAGAGAGAGACAATCACCGATCCCCTGCAGTCCTCAAGGTGTAGCCCTTCAAGGAATCCGGAGCAGAATAAGGGCACAGCTGAATGTGTCATTAAGGAAAAGCCCTTGTACGTGAAGAGACCCTTGCCAAGTCCAGCACCACCACCTCCACAGCAGAAAGAGCATGTACAGAGCTCCAAAGGTGAGAATTTGGAGCTGGACAATAGCAACGCAGTTCGGACTCCTCCTGTGGGAATGAGCAAGCAGATGGGAAACAAACCTGAGCAAAACCCCATAGGAAGCACGTTCCTGGTTGGTAGCAATGCCCAGAATCAGTCAGGTGCGATAGAGGTACACAGCTTCAGGTCAGCGTTCAGAGGGAAATGTTTTGATCGGGATATACTAACCACCACAGTGACTTTGCAGCAGCCTGTTGAGCTGAATGGAGAGGATGAGCTTGTTTTCACTGTGGTGGAAGAGCTATCCATTAGCGGGATTATGGATAACGGAAGACCTTCCAGTATCATTAGCTTTAACAGCGACTGCTCCCTTCAGGCCCTTGCATCGGGTTCGAGGCCAGTCAGTATTATCAGCAGCATAAATGATGAGTTTGATGCTTATACCTCACAGGAGACTTCTACTGGTGTAAATATTGATATTGTTGTGCCCTTTGCTAAGGATCCCTTTACCAGTAGCAGACGTTCCTCCATCAGTTCGTGGCTTAGTGAAGTCAGCATATGTACAATTGAAAGTGATGGAGCCCAGTCTAGTGACAGTTTTGTTGCACAGTCATCTTACGGCTGTAATAAGTCCGAGGAACCCTTCAACTTGGATTCATCCCATTTATCTGTCCCCCTGAAGAGTGCTCTGAATGACAGTGGCTTTTGCTTCTCTGAACTGGAGAGTGAGAGCTTGAGTTCCAGCAAGCTGTCCACAGGCATCAGCAAAAGCCCTCAAACCTCTGAAACTACCAAAGCATCTCAGATAAAAAGTGCTTTTTGTGTCACTGATCAGCCCATAAAAATAAAATTTAGTAATTCTCACGATACGCCTGTGATAGAAACAATACATTCTAGTCTTCCTAGGAAAACAAAAACTACCTCATCTCCAATCCACAATAATACTGTCCTCAGTTATAAAGACCTGCAGAATCCACATGGTATATTTGAAGATCCCTGGCTGTTGCGCACTGATTATCAGTTGGAGGCGAAACCTGAAGACTCACTGCTGTCTCCAAAATCTCACGCGTTTGGTACTGAGAAGCAGCCAGGAAAAGCTGCCCAGTATTTTGGCGCAGCGTCCAGGCCAACGAAGTCACAGACTATGCTCGCATGTTCGCAGAGGGTTGTGGATGGTTGCGAAATGGCCTGCAAATCCTCCAGCGGAGCAGCGAAGAAGTCAGAAGTTGCGATGAAGATGCCACAGCTGAAGAGAGGAGCCACTACACTGGGAGTGATGCCAGTGTCGCACGCTAGCAGTACTTTGTCGGAGGCCGTGACCCGAGGGAATTCGGATGCTCCCTTGGCCACTGGAAGCTTGAAATCGTCACTGGGGAAGAAGAGCGTACCACAGAAGTCAACCATGTTGCCCAGGCCAGGTGGGCCAACACCTCCAACACCTCCTGTACGCAAATCGAGCCTGGAGCAGAAACCTGTTGGTCTGGGTAATGGTGGGGGAAAAGCCTCTGGCCTGGACTTTGCCAGAGCTGCCACACCGAAGGCTGAAGATGAAGCAGATTTGCGGTTGAAAGCTGGGTCTTACTTCAGCGAAAGTGCCAGCAGCAAAATGAACCTGAAGGGTGACCACTCTTTGCCCAAGATGACATCCAGCTTAAAGGCGAAGGCATCGAAGAGCGAAGCCGTGCACCGTTACGGGAGCCACATGTCCCTGGAGAGGTGTGACAGCCTGACGTCGGTCGGATCCAAAGCAAGCATGGCGAGGGAGAACGGGAGTGCCAGCAACAGCCGGGCAGGGCGCTCCGTCCCCAGGCTGGGGGTCCCCCCTGTTGCCTCCGGTGTGGGTTTACCACCACCTTTCACCACCCCTGCACCTGGTAAAAACAGCCAGGCAAAACCCACAGCAAACCAGAAGGTGCAAGTGAACGGGAATAAAAACCGGGGCCTCTCCGCCAGCGGGTCAAAGTCTCTCAGTTCCTCGGTGAAGTCCCTGACGCAGCCCACAGGGAAGGGCTCTGGCATGGCCCCCGGCGGGAAGACGGCTCCCCGCTCCGTGCAGCCTGTCAGCGGCAAACCTGGCCGAGGGACCATCATGGGGACCAAGCAGGCCATGCGGGCGGCCAACAGCCGCGTGAACGAGCTGGTGTCAGGCGGCTCTGCCAAGGTGGGCCACTTCCGAGGCTCCACCGACTCCGACAGCGGCAACGACAGCGGCATTAACCTCAGCGACGAGAAGTCGCAAATCCCGGTGCTGCCATCGCCGTACAGCAAGATAACGGCGCCCCGGAGGCCTCAGCGGTACAGCAGCGGGCACGGCAGCGACAACAGCAGCGTCCTAAGTGGGGAGCTGCCGCCGGCCATGGGGAGGACGGCTCTGTTTTACCACAGCGGGGGCAGCAGCGGCTACGAGAGCATGATTCGGGACAGCGAGGCCACCGGCAGCGCCTCCTCGGCGCACGACTCCATGAGCGAAAGCGGGATGTCATCGCCAGGCCGGATGAGGAGCCTCAAGTCCCCCAAGAAGCGATCAACAGGTAAGAAGTGAAGGGGAAGGTGGCCAGGCGTCCACTGGTGCTCCACTGAGTCCCTGAGGATGGGGGGGTTTTCAGGGCATCTCTGACAGCAGAGGGAGAGGAGGTTTGGGGGAGACTCAAAGCGGGGCGGTGGACTGCCTGCACGCGCTCGCGTGTGCGCGCGTATGGCTGTTGCGGCAGCTACTTGTCATTTATTTCACTTCAAAGCTGCAGGTGTGACACAGGTGCTGCGGCGGAGAGGGCAGGAGAGGTGCCGGGTGCCCTGGGGCGCCGGCAGCCTCCCTGTGAGGGAGGAGGCAGCAGATGGCTGCCGGCGGACAGGAGGACGCTCCTTCCTCCCTCAGCAGGGTCGGCAGTGAGCGCGGCACCAGGGCGGCCCGAAACAGGAGGGTGTTACGGGTGGGTTGGGAAGGGTGAGGGGGCTGGGTGGGCACTGAGGAGCTTTTGTGAGGATCAAGTGAGTGTCAGGGAAGGCCGGTGAGGGAAGAGCGGCGAGGAGAGGAGCAGCTCTGCTGCCAGGCGTTTGTGAGGGAATTTCAGTGAGATGGGCTGCGACTGTAGTTTGGAAACAAGGGAATAGGCCTGGAGGGGAGAAGAATGTTTGTGAATTAATGAGGATTGCTGAATGTGCGTTAGATTACCCAAAGGTAAGGCTTAGGGGCAGAGCAGGAGGGTGCATACGTAAGGTGCGACGGCTCTTATGTTAATGGTACCAGCTAATTGCAAAATTATCGTATTGCACTGTAACTGTTTTTATGAAGAAATTTTAGAGTGTACTTGCGGTTACTGTAAGCAATAGGAAATCGACTGGGGGAGTTGCTCAGATGAGGCAGCTCTGGCTCACGTACTGTGCCAAGGCAGACATGTTCAACCACGCCATGCAAAGGTGGGTGTATGAAAGCCAGGTCCCCGTCCTGCTCTCCAGTGCCTTTCCTTATTGCTTTCACAGGTGGTGCGCATGTAAGTGCCCCTAGTTGTAGCCAGCTTCAAAATCAGGCTCACGTGACTGCTGTTACAATATTAATTTTTACTGATCTATGTTGAAGTCCTGCAGTATCGTAAAGAATCGGTGGCAGTCGGTGCCATGTAGCTAATGACCAGCAGGCTCATTCAGCAACCTAAGCATACTGACTGTTGGAAATATAGTAGGAACTAATATCAGCAATGCGCTGAATCTGAGCTTTTGGTCGGAAAGCAGTAATTATTGCAGTCCCTGTAGACACCCATGATGCTTGATTCTGGCAGTAAAACCAAGGGAGTTAATCTGACGTAGATCTCATGGTGCTTTCTGGTCAAAGCAACTGAGTTGCTTCAGCAGGTGATAAATCGTTTTGTAAACTTAGTGCAACATTTGCTGCAGTTCTCTTTCCATAGCATATCAACCTCTTAAACCTTTCCTACAAATCAATATTAACAGCTGTATAAGTTGCACACATATTGAGAAGGCATTACCCACTGATGGATTTGTATTTGTTTTTGCCCCAGGAAATGCTTATAAGGTCTTTAAAAATGACAAACTATTTCTTTTTGCAATTGAAATTGCTCTGTATCAGTAAATTATGTATTACTTTTTTGGAGTGCTGTAGACTTCGAGGCAATAATGTGTTTTATACATGAAATGAGGTTTCCTAGGAAGTTCATGAAATATTTCTTACAAGAAATATTTGGTGCAGAGCCATTATTGGCCTAAAATATATTGTAATCTTTGCAAAGTGTTAGAGATTCTTGGAGTAGCTTACACTGCTTCAAACTGTGTTGGAGTCATGTCATCTCTGGATTTAAGGACAGCTCCTACTCCCATATATGTCACTGGAAACCTTGTCCCCTTATCATTTAACTCCATCCTTGGAGAAATGACGTTGACCCTGACTGGTACAGTGGAAGGATGGGAGGTTTGTCTACTTAGTATATGTGTTTGACTGCATCTGTTCTGTGTCCTTTTCAGAGGGATCCTGTTGTCACCGGAGTGGTTACAGGATCAGAGTTACAGTGGGTGATTTCAGCAGGCAGGACTATAGTGGTGATTCAGGCTAAATGAATAGGGGTTGTGAGAATGATGAACAGGTGGTGTAGAAGTAGAATCAAGTCTTCCCCTTTCCAAAACATTCCTGTTGTGATTGTTCTTGTTACTTAGAAATTAGCAAGGATGCAGTTATGAATTAGGGATATTTTTCTTAAGAATATGTAAAGCAGGTAGCTCTTGAGGTATCTGTGGAGGTGTGTTGCTTTGAGGGTACCTGCTGGGATTTTGTCTCCATGTTGAAGTTTGTGACAGGGCTTACCTGGCAGCCTTAACTTGCATTTAACTTTCCTGTAGAGGTCTCAGCCCAGAAGTTATTTTGGGAGCACTGTCCTCTGAGCAGCACTGTCTCATCTGTTTAATGTGCTCCCTTTGTAAGAAGACCAGAAGAAATAAGAAGCTCCATACCTCTGAGTTGGTTTTCAATAAGAGGAGGAAATTAGGCACTAAATTTATTGTTACCAGTCACCCAAAAGCTGCTTATACTTACTGCTACCATGTGACATTTCAGCTTGTTTCTGGTGGCCTTCAGCCCTCCTATTCACCTAGGGATTGGATTGCAGCCTTGTTAACATTGCCTGACCAGCTCTATGCATGTGCTCATCCTTGACACATGCAGTGTAAAGGTCAGCCTTTTAGAGAACGAAGAGAGACTTATCATCGCAAAACATGCTGGACACCAAAGTGCCAAGTCTTGTATACAAAAGTACCAGCATTTTTGAAGGACATAAGTCAGTCTCTGCTTCATGAAACTTGAGCCCTAGCAGATGCATCAAGGTGGCAGTATGCTGTTTGTCTGTAAATCTGGGAGCCCTCCTGCTGAGGAATTGGTGAGTTTTGTCATGCTCTGAGCTTCTGAGTGCCGGTGCAAATGGGTGGTGATAGGCCTCAACATTAGAGGTGGCTTAAGTTGCAGGTTGGTTGCTTGCTGCCTTTTGAGTGCCTCCCAATTCCACAAAGTCATTGACAACTGCTGGTATGTAGCACCTTAAAGCATAGGTAGTAGTTCTGGAGAGAGCTGTTTGCTCTTTGCAAAGAGGTAATACAATGAGAGGGATCTTAGATACCCTTGCTTGGCTTTAACTGGAGGAACAGGAGATTTCCAGATTTATCTGCCATTATCAGTATTGGTTTGACATTACTCACTATCTCATTGCCATTGCAAGGTAATGAATACCATTGTAGCCCACCAAAGAAAAATTAATCCAGGCAAAATATTTTTGCAAGGAGAGAATAAAGAACTGATGCTCAGACATCTGCTTTGGGAGAAGAACTGCTGTTACTCCTATTCGTGAACCAAGTGAAACGTACTTTGTCAAGGCAGTAACTCAAATTAGCAGCCTGAGGGTATTTTACTAAAAGGAAAAGATCAAGAAAAGCATTTCTTTCTAAGTATCCTGAGAACCTCGATCTTTCTTTAATTCACTGCAGTATGTTCTGCAGTCTGTCAGTCTATTACAGTCTGAGGAACGCTTGTCTTCTGTATTTTAGGCCTCCAGCGCCGTAGACTGATTCCTGCTCCGTTACCAGATGCTGCCTCCCTAGGAAGAAAACCCAGCGTCACTGGCCAATGGGTTGATCTACCACCTTTGCCAGGCACTTTAAAAGAGCCATTTGAAATTAAAGTTTATGAGATTGATGATGTGGAACGATTACAGCGACACAGACAAGAGGAAACTGAGGTCAGCACATATTTTACAACAACTGTAGACAACTTAAATTACAGTATACAGGCAGAGTCCTTGCTTGAATGCTGGAATGGTGTTCAGAAAATTGATTGCAATTAAAGCACTATAATTATTAATTTTACAATTCATATGTTGGGGTACCCCTAACACAGAAAATGAAAATGATTACTGTCTAAAATTAATTGTGTCTAACATGACTGATGGTGTAAATGGAAGTTACCAATGAATACATTATGAGAAGACTTTATAATCTTAGCCTGGCTGATGAAACCTTACAGGCTCCCTCAACTATAGGGTCATTAACTCTTTATGTAAATGACAGGATTCTATTAAATCAGGGATACACTGAGTTTAATTTATTTGTAATTGGAAACCACTTCAGCTAATTCTATTTTGGAGACCAGGATTCTATATTATTCTGATGCCTTTTTCCCATTTCTTTCATAATAGCCTTTCCAGGATGTTGAGAAGGTAGGAATGCTTTTAAGAAAATAAGAATCCATATGTTTTAGGATTAACTATAACTCTAATGTTATTATTAGGCTGTGTTTATCATTTGCACTGCTTAAAAAAAAATTCCTGTACAAACAGTAGTAATTTCAGAATGTATTAAGAGATGTGCGCTAATTCAGAGAAGTGCAACAAATGCTTAAGTGATGTAGCATGCTGTTCCTCTAGATTAGAATCCATTAATGTAAACTTCAAATAAAAAAAAAACCAACCAACCCCCCCCCCCCAAACCACCAAACCCACAACCAAACAAAACAACCCACCTGCTAACTCTAACAAGTAATGAGCTGGGAGCAATTTGTGTCAAACTGTTGGAGGTCAGCTCATAACAGGCAAATTCATGAAATGGTCTTTCTGTGTCTTAAAAGGGTCTGATGTATTTCCATACCAAGCTGAAGATACTAGAAAGGCGCCAGCAGCGAATCAGAGAAGTAAAGGCAAAGCATGACTTTTTGAAGGAAGAGTTGGAAGAGACAAAGTGCAGGTTAATGATGGATCCAAATAAGTGGAAAGAAGACTGTAAGTATTTTGCAAAAACAGCATTATGATAACAAATTTTCAGCATGTGAGCAGTCCCACTGAAAAAGCTAAGCACTTGCTAAGATATTTTGCCTAATTGAGCCGTAAAATACGCTGTGACTCCATTCGTATTTCTGTGATAAAGGATTTGTTCAGTGCTGAGTAGTACCAGAAATGAACAAAGAAACCCCTCCAAACCAACCAGAAGGGAACATCAAAACAATGCAGAGACTCACCGTGATGCTTGTTAATATTAAATACTTATATAACCTTTTGTTATCCTTCTTTCCAAAGAAGGAAAAAAATGTTTCTATATCGATGTTATAGCTGGGAAACTGAGGCATGAGATTTGTTCACTGACTGTGTGCTGTGCCTAACTGGAGCCTCAAGGGAGAGTTTTGCATCTGCTGAACAAAGTGAAAAAAATTTCTTAGTTCAAGAGAAAAAAAATTGTACTCTACATTATTGGCTCCCTTGTGATAGAATAATGCTTTGCTATGAGCTGTTTCTCTTACTAATTTTTTGTCTGACAGTTGAAGTGGATCCTGATCTCGATAAGGAGTCACAGGAGTACCTGGAGGCACTGGAACAAGTGACAGAGGAACTGGAGCAGTGTGTTAATCTGTGCAAGTCACATATCATGATAGTGACGTGTTTTGATATTGGAATAACAGATGCGCAAGATGGAGTAAGGGAAGTGGAGGTTTGAAGAGAGGGTTTTCAAGGGACTGAAGGAAGTGAAGCTGGATTGTCCGACATGAAGAAGTAAAGAGATAAAGTAGCTGGGAAGTGAAGGAGGAAAGGTGAAGACTGAAAAGCAACAATGAACGTTGTAACAGAAAGAAACAGCTGAGGGATGGGAATGTTCATAAATCATTTGGTGCCTCAACGTGACCTGAACTGTACAAAGATAATAGTAGGATCAAGTATTGCTTCTACCAGAGGGAAGCGAGGAAATTTATTACAAACCAAGATGTTAATTTACAAACAAACATACAATGGAAGTGCCTTTAAAATTAATTTGATTTTCATTTTTGTATTTGGTGCTAGAATTAAAGCCAGCAAACCTAAGCAGACCACAAAATGTATTCCTACGAAATATTTTATACTGTATAGTGTATTTATGACTATATGTAAAAAACAAACAACATTGTAGCAAAAGCAATAAGTAAATTATGTTTTCATACCTGAACTTGCCTTCTTGTTTCATAGAAAAGCTGTTTTATGTAGCAGAATTAAAATTGTATTATAATTGTTTTCTTGGTTAGGGTTCAAGATATTTTTATGAACATTTATCTATTGAAAAGGTGTATTATGGCATTTTGAGATGATTGTTTTACCTTCAGGTTTTGTATTATTACTTTTTCAGATCAAAATAAATGTTTGTTTTCCATTTTATATATACATATATAGATATATATTAACTGCTTACCTACTTCCTTGGTTACTAACCTCACTTATCACAGACCTGGTCTTTTTGGAGTTGTAAACTTAATGTGAGGAAGTCTACAAAGGGCACTGTGGTTTGTTTTGGTTTTCTTTTTTCCTCTCTGACTGCAGGAATTGAGAATTATGTTTATTACCAAAACCATAAAACAAACAAAAAAAAAGGAACAAAAAGTTTTTGTAAATGTTAAGTTAGGTCCATATTTTTATATAGTTTTGACTATAAATATAGCATTTGCAGTTTGAACTTTTAAGACAAATAGTATATCTTTTTACAGTTTTTCTAAGGAAGGCAAACCCTCAGGATCAAGTTTATACATGCTGCATGAGATTTGTGCTTTTTTGAAGGAGGCCACTTAAGTGTGGAAACTATTGATAAATTGTTGCCAAACAAATACTTTTGAAAAGGTTTAATAGTGTATGTAATACCACATTTCATAATGGATCATATTTTCTAATCATCTTCCTTTTTATGGTTTTTTCAAATCCTTTGTACAAATATGTATTATAACAGCTTGCTTCAGTTTTTATCTGTGAATAAAAGATACATCTATTGTTACGATTGCTTCTTGCTATGTGCGTGATTTTAATGTTCGGAAGAGAGCGGGTGGCCTGTGGTACACTGCATTAAATGTCACATTATATTACCTCTTTGCCCAAGAGAGAGAACTGGGAACAGAGTTTTGACATTAGTCATCAGAAACCAATAGGGAAAGAGAGACAAAACACCAAAGGGTAAAATAAATAGCGATGATAATACTTAAATTCTCTTAGCACTTCATAGTTTACAGAACAAAGACCTGCGGCTCACGTGCTTGTTTTCCCTGATGAGATAAAGCAATTAAAAATGGGTCTAAAAACAAAAGAAAACTTTAGGAACTGGAATCAAGCCCTGGGCCCTGTAGGTCCAT
Source organism: Haliaeetus albicilla (assembly GCF_947461875.1). Lineage (NCBI taxonomy): Eukaryota > Metazoa > Chordata > Aves > Accipitriformes > Accipitridae > Haliaeetus > Haliaeetus albicilla. The sequence goes on along the minus strand of NC_091487.1, from coordinate 11,348,924 downwards.
CACAGCAAGCAACTACATTCATTTCTCTCTGACACTGCTGCGTTTGCTCTCTGGTTAGACAGTAGCTGTGCCTGGTCCTCATCTCCCAGTGATGCTGGCTGGAGTAACTCCAGGCAGGTTTAATGTAAAGCTAGTGCTTCTAACGACACCATCTCGAGTATTTTCCAGCTGTGTGGCCAAACGGCCTGTAGTGGGTGAAATTTTCCTCTCCCTCTTTTTCTCTCTTTATGTAGCCCAAACAGCATGGCATCCAAGCACCAAGTTCTCTTACCCTCACAAGAGGCCTGTGAGAGGGGGGTAAACGCTTTCCTCCTCATTCTGCAGTTGGAGAAGTGGGAGAGTGAGAGCAAGACTTTGATGCTTAAATATCTTTGTGATTTTGCATAGGTTACAAAGGGTGCCCTGCTTTTATCTACCTCTCCGTGATTCATCCCTGGAAAGGGTGCACCGTGTTTGCTTACTGACATTCGGCACTGCCTCGGGTTGTATGTGGGGGAATGTGGCATCTAGAATTTCTAGAGGATCCCCTTGCTGATATTCTGGAATACAAGGTATATTTATTAAGTTGTAAATTCCTGCTATTTTTACTTTCTCTATGTGTGCAGAAAGTCACAGTTCTTCCAAAGATGAAATCAAAACCGCGTAGTGATTCAATACGTTGTGGGTTTTTTTCAGAGCAAGGATCAGATAAATAAATACAATCAAAATAAATAAAGGCAGCAGCACCCTGAGGGACAAGTATTTCTTAGCAAAGGGGAAAACCTCCAAATGAGAGGGCCAAATGAGAATATATTCATGGGGAGCTCTGCACTGTGGTGTTAGGTTTTGCACTGTCCTTCGGAGATGCACATCTTAATGGCGCTGCTGCAAAATGAGTTGACCTGTGGTAGCCTCTGAGCCCTGAGCACGGCAGGGCTGGGCTCTCAGTCTTTTCAAGGTAGCCTGTAACCCCTTCTTGAATGGACACAAGAGTTTTTGTTTCTTTTATCTGCCAGCCACTTCATCCTCTCCTCAGAGGTCTTCATTGTTTCTCCCCCTCTCTGGCAATATTATAATCCTCTGAAATAAAAATGAAGTCACTAATAATCCATCCCAATTTTTATAAACCTGACAATTTGTTGATATATTCTGCTATAGAGTGTTTGCTGATCAGGCCTGCATCCTTTGATACTTTCTCCATAATTTCTAACTATGCTTATGTTTTCCACAAAGTAGCAAAAGAGACGTTTCAGGGCTGCTTGGTTCCATGTCAACATGGCAATAGCATGCATATGAAATGCATTTAGCCTCTGGCTTGGTGACACAAAACAAGCCTGAGATGCAAAATAAGGTGAGGCACTGATGGATGAAATAGCAGACTTTTTCCTGTGCAAATGCTGTTCTTTATTGGTAGTTGTGGATAGTAAATTATCTTTCATATCTCAAGGCCTCAGAGCCTGTAATATTCCTTTTTTTTTTGGTTAATTTTGCAGTTCTGTCCAGTTAAAATTTATACAAATATATGCTTTAGGTTATGATTCAAGCCCATTTTGCAAAAGGCTTAATAACATAAGGTTACAAATGATAATTGCAAAGTTAAGCTGGTTGCTTTATTTCATTAATTTTCTATTGAGATTTAATGGTTTAAAATAGCCATTAAATTGCACACTTAAAGATGTGATCTCGTTGAGTTTGTTATGGTATCAAATAAAACCTTAGAACCCCACTGGTGGTAGAGAACTGACTGAGTTACTCTTGGCAGGGCTAATTCACACTAGAATATTTTCTCCCTTGGTTGCAGCTCTTCCCATGAAATCCCTTACCTTCTCCTTGCTGGGGCAACCTGGTCTAGGTCCCTCGATGGCCCAGTTTACCAAGCAGCTCACATCACGCTTATTTCCCGGCAACAGGAAAAAATGTATGGACGGCTGCTGGTTTTTTAAACCAGTGCAATGGTGACTCTAAATAAAGCCTAAAGATTAAATTTCAGGAAGTGGAACATAAATTCCCTTTCCTTAAAACCCACCTCTCACCAGGTTTCACTAACCAGGAGGCCAGAGGTGAGCTTGCCTGTGTGTGAGGGGCAGGGAGAGGAGAGCTCCCTGCTGCCTCAGTCTCACGGTCAGGCATCTTTCAGGAAGAGATGAAGTATGGACTGGAAGGAACAGAAATCCAGTGAGAAAGCAGGACTCTCATCCAGTGACCAGGGACTCAGGAAAGGAAGGAGAACCTTGCATTCTGGACACGGTCTCCAAGCTTACTTTTGCATTTTCCCATCCAATGGTCATGGTCCAATATATAAAACTACTCCTGGGAGGTGGGATTTCAACTCACTTGTCAGAATTTGCAAGTTGAATGGATGAGTTGGAGGAGTCAGTAGCCACTCCTGTAAGCTGTGCTTCTTGCTACCCATGTACTAAGCAGTGTACATCTACGGGTACATTGCTAGAAGTGTTTGGAAATACAGTTATTACAAACATAGGTTCCCTATAGAGAAATCAGATGGTGTGTAGGCAAAAACTCATTTAATGTATGCGTAAAACCTTTTTCCTTAGTGCTCTAACTTTTTTCTGTACAGTGGTCTAACCAGTTCCAGCTCAGGCATTTCTAGGACACTCTTAACTGTAGTATTGAAACATCAGTACTAAAAGAGAATGCAATAGAAATATGAGATTATTTGTTCTTTTCTCAGCATGCAGAAAGTGTTTCATTTATTTCTATTTCAAGGTACCCATGTATTCTGTTTCTAGTTATAAACCCATGTTTTCCAGTCACTTGCATTTTATTTTTAAAGTTATGTGTGGAACATAACTCCACAGGCAGCTGTTCTATATTGTGGCTATAGGCAGGGTTTAAGGCAAAAATGTTAGCTATAAGATGACCTCTGTATCAGATGTCCAAGCTGGCAGAAGTGGACACAAATAAAAAATGGTGCCGTACTTGGGCCCCAATTCACTAGAGCACTTAGGCACCTGTTTAAGCAAGCAAGTAAGCGAATCTGGTTTGTATCCAGAAAAACACTCCAATTTTGGCTTATATCCCATTCACTTGGATTTTTTTGCTCCAGGGCTTCCGATGGTGTAAATTGCTTTAGCAGTGGTTCAGCGGAGTTATGCTGACTTTCACCAGATGAAGATCCTGCTGAAAATATTTTACTTATCAGTGGTATTATTTGGGAGAAAGGAAAGAATCATTCTGTTGACGTGCAACGATATCACAAGTGCAAATTAGAAAGCAGAAACTGCCTCCCAGGCTGGTCCTGTATGTAGCATCTCATGGCTTTATGCAGAATTTGACTTGCAGAAATCTGTTTGTGGAGCACATAGAATAAGACATAACTCTTGACAGTGTAGACGTTCACAGAGATTTATCAGACCTGCAGGGGAACTGCCTGATGATGGGGTGTGTTTGGCACGACAGTAACCTTACAACAGCTTACATAGGAGCCCATTACTTCACTCGTTTCCCTTCCCAAGACTCTCCCCACGAACTGGGGGGGGGACGACAGCAGGAGCGTGGTGGCAAAAGGAGGGGAATCTTTCCGAGCAACCCACACAGGGACTCCAGGTGATGCACACTTCTTCAGTGGCCTGGTGTTACCTTTTTTATATGTCTTTTGCTTCTGACTGTTGCATTCGGCTTGAGACAGGTCATTCCTGGGTATATTCCTGTGGCTCCCAGATGAGAGGGAAGGGCAGCTGTCACTTGGCTACATCTCACTGGGGGATGGACAGTAAAGAGATGCTCTTACAGCAGTTAAAAATAGCATTTCTGCCTTCTCTCCATTGCATGAACACTTAGTAGCATAATTAACTTTCTGTACTTTTATATTAATATAGTCTATAGAGATTAGGACCTCATTCAAATCTTGGAGGTAAGGAGGCCTCTCTGAGACAGCGTTTGTTGGTTGATTTGTCTTCCAAGTGGCCAGCCCAGGACCTGGCGTGAGCCAGTACAGCTTCATTCTGCAAAGTTTTGCTTCATTTATTTCTTTAATGTAAACATTTCTGTGGCAGCTTCCTATCAGGACTGGCAAAGGAAGGCAGCAGCGCACACTGTGCTGCCTGTTCTCCCTGGGACAGCTGAAAGAGCTTGTCCTGACTTTTGAAAGACCTGGTTTTGGAGCTTTGCTGTTGACTTCAGTAAGAGAAGAACCAGATCATTAGTTAACTCCTGGCATTGCTGGTATTACAGCAATATTATGTGGCCAGAAGCAGCAAAGCCTTCGGTCCCAGAGTAGTGAAAAAACAGGTTCATGCCTCCTTGTTATCTGGCTCTCCTACCCGAGGTCAGCAGATTGCCTTAGATTCTGCCCTTCAGAGTGTCAGGGACCTAATCAGGGCTGTGGAGCTCCTGACACAGCTCACGTGACTGTATTTAAAGCACATTTTAATTGATCTGACCTTGTATGGGAAATACCTTTGGAGTCCTAATGTGCTGCTCTCTGGGAGGCAGGCGCAGTGCTCCAGGGCACAGGCAGCAGAAAAATAAGCAGGCATTTTAGAGTTTGGCCTTTGACTGGAAAAACTGACTTTTAAATATTGGCTTACCGAGACCTTTCCCTGCGTCTGTAACAGTGACCCTCCATTTGTCAGTACCTGGCACAGATATACTTACAAATGCCACTTGTTTTGAAGGGTGCCACTCATTTTGTTGTACATTACCATTTAAATGAGTTACATTTGTACCTAAAGGCTTCAGTCTCATGGGGCTAAGTGCTGTACAAACACAATTTTTTAGCCTAAATAGACAGGGTATGAGAGGGAAGGACAAAGTGGACTACTGTGTTTCCCTCCAAATTGAGCATGTAACAGTTCTTAAAAAAATGTCTCTCACAATGTCCTTTTTGCTGAGTACAGAGCAAAACCTTCAGCCACAGGAGCTGAAACACTACAGACAGGCTCCAATGGGATGCCATTTTCAAACTGCTCAATTTCCAAAGTGAAGACATGTTATTTACTTGTATGATGGGAAATGAGGGAAAGCAAAGCTTTCCCTTCAGCTTTTGGGAGAGAAACGGAAGAAAATGTAATAAAGTATACAAATACATCCATAATGGAAGAAAATGCCAGCACCCGGACTGTGCACTTCTTTGCAAAAGCTGTGCATTCTGGGCAGGCATAAAGGGGTGGAGAAGACTGAAGGCAGCCATGTGCTTCTTCGCCCCCACCCCGTTTATATCCTTGGTCACCTTTCTGCTCAGTCTCCTACTGACCAAATCATTTGCAAAACACCTATGTCTAGCTTTGAGGCAGCAATTTTATAAAACACTTTTGCAAACACGAGATTTCCCTGTTTTCTCCTTTTCCCAGTTCTTAGTGTTCTATAGGGCATCATCTATTCTTCTTGCTATTGCCTCTTTGGGTGCCTTGCTTGGTCTCTGATTTGCTCTTTGATATCTAAAGTATCTCCACCTTTTCTTCCAGCTCTTCTTTACTAATATTGCAGTTGTAAATGCAGTTTGCCATTAGATGTTGTGCAATGGGAGATGGCCCCTGCCAGGAGAGGATACAGAATAAGAACAGAAGGGCTGGTAAAGGAAAGCTGCCTGGTAGAAAAACTGGGAATGAAGTTCACACCTAGGACTCACTCAGCTGTGTTGGGGGCAGTGAAGTTATGTTTAGAATTGGACCGATGTGCACAGCAGAGACATTTATTAGTCATCTTCATATATACTAGGTCAGAATGTCTTCTGCCTGAAGTTCACTGAACTATGCCCGTATTTGAGAACTCAGTTTTGTGTCATACTTTCATTACACTGTTGGGTATAGACATTAAGCTATGATAATTACTAAATCCAAGTTCAAAAGATAGAACTTCACACTGCTATGATTTTTTTTAAGATTATTTTTTTAGGCTACTGCTGAAATAATGCATATACACCACATATCCATACTCCAAAGAGCTCCAGAAAGACAGCCACCATTTGCATGGGATTTCTCTATAAAATAACCAGTAGGCTGCTGAGGGAACTGCTGAATGTGGAAACCAACTATTTTTCTTGGTTTACATGTTCAGCGCTTATTATGTTGCCTTATTAATCTACTATTTGTAAAAAACAAAATGCAGTGGATCAGCAAGCTAAGGTCTGGTATATTCTTGGGGTGCCCTGGAGCTCTCTTCAAGGCTCCTGTGACTTTGGAAAAACCCCCTTCTCCAGTCTGGGTGTTGAAGTTACTTGATGGGGTTGTCCTTGATAGACAGCTGACCCAACACAAACCAAGCTCTGAAATAGCATTGAAGCATTAAACTTCAATGACACACCTCATTTACTTTTTCTTTAAAATCAGAAACTAGGAAAGCTATTCTGATTAACTCTGTCAGGAAGGACTTCCAGATGTACTGACAACACACTCACTGGTTTGCCATAGGGGTTAAAGATCCCTTTTCAGCTGTGTAAATTTTATATGCAAATTTGAAAGCTTCATAAAATTTACCCCTTTGGTGCTTATGGTATGGATGTGATATTTGAGTCATTGATGTTATAAGATCAGTTAATATAATAGATAGGTCTGTATATGTTGGGAATATGGCCAGGAATTTTGGCTCTGTATGCACCAGGCATGCAGCTGTGCAGACCTTGCCCTCCAAGGCCTTTCCCCATTAGCAGTGTTGATAATCAGGCTGGAAACGAGCACAGCAGTCTGACAGCACCATATGCAAACTAACTGGGAACCTTTGGAAATGCTAGCACCCTGCCTTCCCTTCTCTGGCAAAAGCCTCTCTCTGCCCCTTGCCTATATGCAGCTAGTTAATAATTTTCCAGCTGGCGGTAACCGAGAGGATGTAGGGCTGCTCCCGGCACTCTAGGACCCATGCAAGTTGTTGCACGCATTTCAAGTGGCTTCCACAGTGTTGCTATTTACACAGAGCTCCTGATTCTTTGCAAGGGGTGATTTAACTGTAATCTCCCACAGCAACAAGCTGCACAGGCAGTAGTTCTGCTATTTGTATGTAAGTTAAATATGTGCCAATACTTCAACGAAGCCAGCGTGGCTTTGTGTTTACAAATGTGTTGCATCAGCCTTGCCTTTGTTGTGCTATCATCTTATCGGAGCGAATGACTGATGTGTTTTGCCAGCCTGCAGCGTGTTGGCACATACCCTTCTAAGGGACCTTTTCCTGCTTTTCGTTTCTGGAGTGCACACGTGTAGGCTGGGGAGAATGTCAGTGCATGACTGTGCAGCTCCACTGGTTGACAGAAGTATCTGTGGCAACCAGACTATAATTCAAGTTCTCCTGCTAGTTCCCAGTCTTTGAAAAGTCCCAGGTCTGGTTTTAGCAATGTCACAAATGTCAGTGCCAGTGTGGCAGGGCCCTGTGGGCTACCTGGAACCTGTCCAGTTTTTGTCTATTGCACTGCAGTTGCTGTTTCTCGTACCTTAAGTTTAAAACCACTTAACGTCAAGATGGGAGTTTTGTTAGCATTTACATGCATCAGATGACGATCACGCCCATTGCCCAGAAGGTGCAAGACTGATGAAGAAATAACAGATTTCACTGTGGATTTGGAACAAGGAGTGAAAAGGCTGTAGCCTTTTTGTGCAGCTCTTCTGCACACAGAGAGGGGAGCGGTGACCATGTTGGAGGACTCAGTTTTGTACTGGAGGACTCAGTTTTGTACTGTAGCCAGCTTAAGTGACAACTTGACAGCCCTGGCAGTGTGCTGGTGACTCACCACACCTAGCAATCCAACAAGAGCCAGAGATTTCCTCTGTATAGAGACAGACTGCTCTTTTTATTTGCTTTATGTTGATTTTTGCCTTTTCTAAGATGCATGATGAACCAAGGACAGCGGTAAGATGTTTCATACCTTAGCAAACAGGTTTTTTTTTTTTCCCATTTTGTCCAAACTTGAACTTGTCCAGAGGCCTTTGAATAGAAACACAGTTTGCTTTTTATATTGGGTGTTTCAGACATGTTCAGACTGCATCATAAAACGACAATAGGAAAACTGCAGAACAACTACAACAGAAGAGAACCTGCGGCTATTACTAACTATCTCTGAGTTTATTTTAGACCAGTACCATTCCCACACATGCTAGTAATAAACGATATTAATACAAGAGAGCTTTGCCCCATGGTTTGCACTTTAGGCTGTGATGGTATCTGGCAGGAGAAGCAGGGGAGCGTGGTTTCTTACGGACTTATGAAGACCTCCCTTCCATCCCCTCCCACTAAAGTCGAGCTCCTGACAAGTTCCCAGTGACAATCCCAGCAGAGAAAAAGCAGCATGTGCTGCAGCTAGTGCAGAGCAATTCGCGTGCCGGCTGCCTGGCCAATTGCTGCCACGGGGACTGCGTGATGCCTGACTTGTGTCCGCCCTTCCCTTGGTGGAGGAGTTAATTTCCTCCTCTATCTTGCTGCCAGTTTTCGTGAAACCCTGTGGGAATGTAATTATCACTGAGATTTCTGCCCTTGGTCAGATTTGTTTGATGTTGGCCAACCCTCCTCCCAGTTACTGGGGAGAAGGGGGAGAGTGTTGAGATATACAGTGCTATTGAATAAAAATGGCTCAGCAGTTAGAGGAGTTCCTATGTGCAGTATGAATCTAAATAATTTGCTTTCAAAGCTGAGCATGGTATTAAAACAGAAAAATACGCAATGAAGCTACACATTCCTGAGTGATTCAGTGACTTCTAGTCCTAAACCTGAGGTCATCTCCTGTAATGAGATACATCTGAAATAGGGTTTTGCTTCTCTCGGTAAATAACCCCTTTCTCTGCTTCCGGGAATGAATTGTAAGTAGTTGAGAAGAGAGGATATTGGTGCAGCCGGTCGATCTGCGTTCAGTGGGGTTAGAAAAGCTGAAAATAACTCTGTCCTGGAATTTACTTACAAGCATTTCTTACAGCTCCAGATTCTGGTTACAGATTACACCGGCACAGCTTTACCTGAGAGTACACTCAGGTAAATTTAATTTGTTTGAACTTACATCAGTATTGAAGAAAAGAGGATTTGGTCCTTAGGCCTTCATTCAGGAAAGCACCTGTGTTTAGAAAGGATTCTTACACACTGGCTTAGCTCACTGCCATGCTTCAGAAAGCACTTTTCTAATTTACGGGCTTCATGTGCATTATTGAATGGTAGCGAATTAACTGGAGGTGAAAACAATTCTAGCACAGTTCTTCAGCTGCTGGCAATACATGTAACTCCATTGTCTTTAATAACGAGTGCTAATTTTACACCTGTTAAGGACTTGATAAAGAGCAGTGTTGGCAGTGCTGTGCCTTCTGGGGTGGATAATGAGCCATTTTGTGTCTCTGAGTCTTGGCTTTCTCACTTGCTTGTGCTGGCTGGAGCATCATGAAGGTGAGATGTGGATTTTATTTGCTGCTGAGCCTCCTGTATTATTATTCTGCCTCTCTCATGCTGCTAGTAGCCATATGGGTGACTTTTGGGAATGTGCAAGCACTGTATTTTGACTTGCACTGCTGTGTAAATGGTTTGAATAGCTTTCTTGACTTGTGTGATCAGTCCTAATATGAGGAGAACATTTGAAAATAGTCTTGGCTTGTACATACCTTTGTCTCTAGAAGTGAGGGCACTCATGCCTCAGCTTTGGAGGCATTTTAGTGAAAATTTTTTGAAGTCACTAATTGTATTGGCCATCTGCTGTGGGGGGGAGGGCTGAAAAATGGTAGGTATTGTCTTAAGTGTGCATGATCCAATTTTTTTTTGTGAATGCAGCCTTTAATCACTAGCCTTGCAAAGTGAGGCATCTGTTTCTGAATTTAAGTAGCTGAGACTAATCAGACTAGTTCAAGTCTTTCTGCAGTAGGCCTAATTGATAAAACTAATATCTTTGCAAAAAAAAAAGTGTTTTTTTATTTATGTTACCCCTTACAGTAAGGAAGATGAGTCTTTTAATCACTTTACATGGTAATCTTGAAAGCTGATGTAGAAATTTGTTTACAAAATACACCTGTTCTCATTTGTTGCTACTTCAAAGCCTGCACTGTGCTTAAAGGGAGAAGAAAGTGCTGATGTGCGTATTTCCTACCAAGGTTCTCTTATTCTCATAGCACTGCAAAAAGTTATGTTAGTTTGAAATACAGCTTAGCCTGAAGTGAATGTAAATTGTCAATGTGAACGAAGCATTTAGTCTGAGAAGAGGTTTTCAGCTAAGTCTTTTCTCCTGTTCAAATGGCATGCCAAAATACTTTCAGAGGTGAGCACCCTGCTGTGAAGAGAAATCATTACTATGTGTATTTAGGTGCACAGTACCTAGCACTCAGTAGGTTTTGCAAACACTGAAGCAAGCTATTGTAAGAAGAGTGCTATTGAGGGTAAACTGAGGAAGAGCAAAGGCACATAAGTCAGTGAGGCTAGTAAGTAGTAGACTTCTCTCCTTGTTCCTCACTTTGGCTGTTGGAAAATGCACCACATCCCAGAGCTACCAGTCTAATGTTGCCTGGACCTGCCCAAACATCTTGAATCAAATGCAGAAATGTTATTTACAGGACAAAAATGTGCTTCCAAGAAAAGGATACTCATCACTGTAAAACTAGCAAATCTGAATTCTGCTAAACTTGCCTCAGGTAGGAATTCACTGATATTTTTACAATTGGATATTGTCACATTCCTGGGGAAAGCTAATGTGGACTAAATGATTCATTTTATTATATGCACAGACACACATTCAGGCAGAAAACTGTGGTAGCAACAAAATTGCATTGCTTTGCTTTCTGAACTTGTTAATATAAGGTGTTTTATTTGCTGGTGTTGAAAGCTAGAACCAGTCTTCTTTACAGCTCCAGATAAACCCTGACATTTCACACAGGCCTCAACCCTGGGCAGATTATTAACCCTTGAGCGAAGTTACCTTTGACTTCAGCCTAACATGTAGTGAAAGTTATTCATATACCTAAGCCTTTATCTTAATTATCATTTGCCTGCTGTATTAGGGAATGGTTTAATGTACCAAGGGCAAAAACCCCTCTGCATTTCTATTTAGCAAGTGCCTATCGGGCCAGACCTTTTTCTTAAAAGGTATAGCAAATAGCCCTCCTTCTACTGTTCTTGTGATGGTAACATAACAAGAGAGGAAACTATAGTATTGAACATAGTAATAAAATAATGCCTATTGTTTCATAAGGCTATAGTGAAAAATAATCAAGGGAAATGGCAAGAGTAAGCCAGTGAGAGTTGACTTACAAAAAATCTGGCATTACACAAAGTCAGAAACACATGGCAACTTCCAACTCACTTTATTTCACTTAGTTAATATTTTGCAGAGTGTTTGCATGTGTAGTGCTGATCAGTACTAAGATTGAGTCCACCTAAGTTTTTTGCCAGGTAAATAAACCAACATCCTCCAAATAACACTTGAGCACAGGTAGTCATCTTGACTTAATCTGTCATGAACACTTGTTACAAATGTTCTCATCCTTTCCCCTCCGATCTTTTACAAAGACAGCACCCTAAGGTTTATAGGATGCGTTTGGGGTGTTTTTTAACTCCCAAAAGACATTGTAACATAAATAATTTTACTAAATGATGTTACTTGAACACTCCCTTTGTACTTGTTCTCTCCTATCATGTAACCAGGAGAGCACCTTGCTATCACTGCAGTGGTAGAATGAGATATCTTGGTATTGCAGATGTTGCCACAGCCCAAGATAAATTTCATCACTTAGAAAAATACTGGGACAGCTTTGGACATAGCCATGGTGCTTTCATGTGGTTTGCTGCTGTTCCATTGATGACATTGTTGGAAGCCTATTATAATTTAATACTGGGAGGAGTTGTTACTATCAGGTGTCTGATCTATAAGCAAGTAGTGATCCAGTTCTGTTTAATATCTTTATCAATGATCTGGATGATGGGATTGAGTGTACCCTCAGTAAGTTTGCAGATGACAGCAAGTCGTGAGGGAGGGTTGATCTGCTCGATGGTAGGAAGGCTCTACAGGGGGATCTGGACAGGCTGGATCAACGGGCTGAGGACAACGGTATGAAGTTCAACAAGGCTAAATGTCAGGTCCTGCACTTGGGTCACAGCAACCCCATGCAGCACTACAGGCTTGGGGAGGAGTGGCTGGAAAGCTGCCTGGTGGAAAAGGACCTGGGGTGCTGTTTGACAGCTGGCTGAATACAAGCCAGCAGTGTGCCCAGGTGGCCAAGAAGGCCAATGGCATCCTGGCCTTTATCAAGAATAGCATGGCCAGAAGGACAAGGGGAGTGATCATCCCCCTGTACTCAGCACTGGTGAGGCCGCACCTCGAGTACTGTGAGTTTTGGGCCCCTCACTACAGGAAAGACACTGAGGTGCTGGAGCGTGTCCAGAGAAGGGCAACGAAGCTGGTGAAGGGCCTGGAGCACAAGTCTTATGAGGAGCGGCTGAGGGAGCTGGGGTGGTTCAATCTGGAGAAAAGGAGGCTGAAGGGAGACCTTATTGCTCTCTACAACTGCCTGAAAGGAGGTTGTAGCGAGGTGGGTGCTGGTCTCTTCTGTCAAGTAACAAGTGAGAGGGCAAGAGGAAGCAGCCTCAAGTTGCACCAGGGGAGTTTTAGTTTGGATATTAGGAAAAATTTCTTCACTGAAAGGGTTGTTGAGCACTGTAGCAGGCTGCCCAGGAAAGTGGTTGAGGCACCATCCCTGGAGGTATTTAAAAGACGTGTGGATGTGGTGCTTAGGGACATGCTTTAGTGGTGGACTTGGCAGTGCTAGGTTAACAGTTGGACTCGATCCCAAAGGTCTTTTCCAACCTAAATGATTCTATGATCTAGTGAAATTTGTTAAATGAAATGCCTGTAGCATTCTGTTATTAGAGCTGAAATACTAGGAGGCTGCTTGGTCACTGGGCTGTCTTGTAAATTTAAGCAGGGGGCTCCTTAAGCCAAGAGGCTCAGAGGGGCTTTTCTGAAAAACACAGCGCCTGGGCAACTGGTTAGTTGTTGGCTTTCTTTTGCATATGCAGTGGCAGAAAGGTAAGGAAGCTGTTGTGAAGATGGAGTAAACAGAAGGAACATTTGGAGAGACAAAGTGAGAAAGGCAGACTTGTATTTTGTAGTAAAGTAGTTGCCTGCTGCTGTTTGTTACTCTGGTGCTTTGGTGGCAGGACTCTGTGTCTTCTGTAACTAGGCGAGACTGTAGAAAAGATGTTCCTGACAAGTAGTGGGCTTGTACTGATAGCAGCTAATGGGAGCATTATCTGTCCTGTTATTTGGTTGCAGTCCTTACCGTGACTGATTTTTTACTGGAGTGTGGCTATGGACAGGATTTAATATGTGGGAAGACCTGTTCCACCCTCAAACAGCGATACTACCATCCTTCTGGCAGAGGAGGAGAGATCATTGTGTTCTCTTCAACTCAGCTGTCTGTAAGAGCATGAGGTAAGAAGCTTTTTTTCACTCTGAATAAATTATGACATGTTTTGAAAGTCAGCTCTAACTAAATTTGCCATTTCCTACTTATCTTCTGGTGTGCAGCCACTTGCTGAAAAGTAACAGCTTTTGTGACACAGGAAGTATGAGCCTGTCTAGCAAGAGCATGTAATATAGTCCTCATCCTACTTTAATACTTGTTTAATAATCTCTCAAGGCTGAGTTGTGATCTCTGACCCAGAGCTGCCAAGATTGCAATAATCTTGGTGTTTGAGAATAGAAGCAGCTTTATACTTAAAATTCTTGTCCTGTTGGGATTTTTGTAGTCTCCCTTAAAGTGACTTAAAGTTGCTGTGTGTGTCTAGAAGAGGTGAGCATAAATTTAAAATAAGGTTAAGCTTTTATTTCAGTAAACAATAAAGCCTTTGGTAAAAAACCAGGCTTGCATGGTTGATTCAGCTTTATTCATCTGCAAACACCTGAAGAGATGTAACTTAACTTCCACAGCAAGGATTTTGTTTGCTCTGTATCCTGTGTTGGGGAGGGATGCGATTTACTTATGTATGGGTCTTCTCCCTGCTCCCCACTCCAAGTTCAGGTCTTCTACCCCAATTAGGCATAACAAATTTGAAAGTAGCAGTTCACACCCTGCTCTACTAAGTTCCTTTTTGAGGAAGCTCTAATTTGGGTATTGCGTCATAAATCTAGTACGCTGTCTGTAAGAGCTAAGGTTCATGAGGTTTTTCTTGTGTATACTTTTGCTCATATGTCATAAATTCAAATCCTAGCATTTAGTTAGGATGTTGCAAAACCTGTATACCTGCATGTTGCTTAAAACATGCTGCATAATGCATGCACTTTTGCCCACATCTTACTATTTCCCTTGCTGGTTAAAGCTGTCCTCTGCACTACAAGTTCAAGTCTATAAAGTTGAGAGTAGTGCATGTGTACTTAAAGCCAAGACTGCTGCTTTTGCGTTCTATCCAGGTTAATCTATTTCACCCAAATTTGTTACCTCAGGCATTTGGGATCCTTCCCATATACAGCCTCAATAGATTCTGCAATCATCTTTTTGTAGGGATGCTGAGAGATGAGTATCTGGTCAAGGGCTAAATGGAAATGAAGATGTCCTTAAGATGGTTTCAGGCACTCCTTATATTGGAATAGTTCTGGTGCAGTTAGACCAACTGGGGAAGAATTGGGATTTGGGGACACCCAATTATGTCTCTTTCTTTGAACACAGACACTTCTTCAGATTTCCCTTTATGGGAGAAATGTAGATTCTTAGGCTGTATCCTTAGTGGAGGTAAAGGAGCATGGCTTTACTGAAGTCAGACTGACACTGCCTCTACAGGATCTGTCTTTAAGCTTAAAGTCTTTTTCATCATTTTGCAGAGCAAAACAGGTGTGCTTTCCTCTGAAAGACATTGTGTTCTCTGTGGAGTTTCAGTGGTGAGCAAAGAGAAATCTTTCCATTTAAATAACTATAATTTATATTGATGATAATATGCTGAATTCTATAACGACTTCCATCTCTCAGAAGGATCTTAATATATCCTTGAGTTTTGGGACACTGTTTCATCTGGATGTAGTAGATGGATGTAGATGTCATGGGGTCTTTAATTTTCACTCCTTAGATTCATTCTCCTTCTTTCTGATTAATTTCTCTATGGGGTGTCTGCCTTTTACATCATGGCAAATGGAGTGCCGGGGGGAGGGAGATGTAATGTTTTATTAGCAGCCTCTGTTTAATGTAACTGTGCTAGTCCTGTGAACTAAATATGCTATCAAATGTAATTCCCCTGAGATGCAGAATTACTGATACTGGGAGAGCTGTAGAAGAACATACAGAGGCTATACAGGAAAGCTTGAAAAGCCAAATCTTTTCTGTACCTTTTTTCTAAGCCTGACCCAGGGGTCTTTTCTGTTAATCTTAAATTTTGCTTTCTGGTAGGGAAGGAAAGATATTTCAACATATAGTATGTATTTGACAGCTGATTGAATGAAAATGTTGAAGCTAAGGTGTGATGTGAATTGTACTGCAGTGGCCCTGGGAATGTGTCAAAGAAAGGCTGAAATCAACATAGTGTATTAGGAGCACACGTGCATAAGGTGTGTTCTCTTATTAAGCAAGTTTTTGAATAAGTCTATTGAAGCACAGAGCTGAAGGAATTATGAAGTCAAAGCCAACATCCCTCCATTATGTCTCTGCTGTCACATCTTTAATTCCATATGACTGAGATCCATATTGCTGCTTCTGTAAATTGCAGGTCACGGTTTCCCCCCAGTTAGTGTGAGATGGGGTGGTGGCACTGGTGCTGAAGCAGAGGAATAAGTACTTATTCTATAGCTTCTCTCCTCTTCACTGGGAGAGGTTAGTTGAGTCCCATAAGCATTTACAAGTTTTTCCCCCAAAGTCTTCTGCTTTATTACTTGTGTGTCTGGATGCCTCAGTTGCCATGAAACAGAAGCTGCACAATCACAAAGGGTCACAGAGTAGTCTATATGGCACTGATAGGCATGAGCAGTAAGTTGTGATGTGAAGTTACACTGCACTAGCATGAACTTGCCCACATCCTTGGAGCTCTAAGGCTGCCTTGATGTGAAGTGATTTTACTTTGAAAGGAAAGGTGGAATAAGCTGCCTTGTGTAAGGTGTATCTGCACCAGAGGTGGTGTGTAACCTCCTTGGATTAACCTGTGCATTAGTTCCTATTGTCTAAGACTAATCAGTTGGCAATTTAGAGAGGAGTTATTTTTCCCTTCTTTCATATGGAAAACAACATTACTGCACAAGTGTGTAGCTGGGTTACTTTGACACTTTCTGTCCTTATCTAAAGAGTCCCAGATCTTGCTCCTGTCTAATTAGTTTCACCTACTTGTACTAGGGATGAACCTGGAGATATCTGGAAGCATGGCAGCTGCAAAACAAAAGGTGTATGGGGAAGAAGTGATTTCAGATCTCCCAAGTATCAATCTGGTGCTTAGCTATTAAGCAGCCTTTCTTTTCATTACTATAAAGAACACTTTGAATCCGCCACAGACTAAGGGATCTGAGGGCAAGACACTTAGCTTCTCAATCTCTGTTTACTTCTGCAATGTATGGTACAGTAAATGTATCTAACTGGAATATTATGAAGCTTATGGTGATTAGTAAGCCTCCTTGAGAAACCTGGATGCAATATACCATAGAATGATGGAACAACAGTATCTTTAATGATAAAAAAGTGATTACTTTTGGTGGAGCCTAATTGTACATGAGAATTTTGTAGCCTGACCAGCAGAGTTCATTGCCCAGAGACCTTGCTGCTTCATAAACCAAGAATTCCAATGCTGTATTGATTGACAAGTCAAATTAATAGAAACCAGATGTATAGTCAAGGACTCAGCATATCCTTTGTCATGTGTAAATAAGTGCTTTTTAAAAGAGAAGTGGTCTTTTAAAAAGAACTAGTGATCTTTTTTTGTATCCCTTTTCTAGTTAGAAGAAGGGGAAAGGTAATGCATACAACTGCAACTTCCAATTGAAATTTTGAAATTTAGGTTCTGCATGTGATATTGGACCTGAATTGGTGACATCTCCATACATACCTACCTGTCATGTGAAATGCTTCACTAAGAATCCCCACCCTGCTCCACCCCTTCAGTTCTGTAACACCATGGCTTCCATTGATCAATGCTTTCCTTGAACCACCTGCTGTGATGGTACTGTGGCCTGTAGGGAAGCATATCACCAGTTGGTACAGTTTTATTGCAAAAAGGCCTGATTCTTGAATGGCATTTTGCTGGGGGTGTTCCAGGCACTCTGCAGAAAAACTACTGCCATGCTGAGGTAGAGACATCTGTGGTCGCTGATGCTTTCACTTCTTGCTATGTATCTGTTTTTCATCCTTGGAATTTTTGTCTGCATTCAGTGTCTCAGCCTTTAAAGCAAAAGCCAGGAAAAACTTCTCACGAAGAGCTGTTCTTGCTTCTCACATGTTGAGGTTTCTTTCTCAGTGGATACTAGTGCTTCTTAGCCCCTTGTATATTCAAGTCTTCACA
Organism: Haliaeetus albicilla; assembly: GCF_947461875.1. Classification (NCBI taxonomy): domain Eukaryota; kingdom Metazoa; phylum Chordata; class Aves; order Accipitriformes; family Accipitridae; genus Haliaeetus; species Haliaeetus albicilla. The sequence goes on along the minus strand of NC_091487.1, from coordinate 11,331,575 downwards.
GAACACACTTCTGATTTATTGTTGATATTCCTCCTGGAAAGACACAGGGATCTTCTGTCCTCTTAATGCTTGATGTCTAGTACCTTTAGAGTTGAGTTTCAGCAATGAGTGCACCTTCTCCTGCAGTTGAACTGCTGTGCTGTTGTCTTGAGGGAGGAATTGATTGATCTTCTCCAACACTTTTGCCTGTGACAACACCTGTGCAAGGAAATACACATGCCCCTGTGATGATCTGGTTGCTGTGGCTGAGGCACAGCTACTCCTGCAGTACACTTAGAAGTGATACAGAGGTTTCATCTCTAGCCGACTCTGAATCATGGTCCAGGTGACTGGATCCTGTTTACAGTGCCATGGATTAGAACAACCTTTGGCGTAAGTTTGGACAGAAATTTGGAGTCATGCTTTTTTTAACGGTGTGCTTTGCAGTACCACCTCCTGACACCTTAACCAGGGAGTGCTTGTTTCACATGGGAATGTGCACCCAGTTTGAGAGATTTGACCCTCAGTTCTTCCACATCCATCCTTGAAGCCACAAGCTAGTGGACTATATTTCCCTGTTAGGACAGTGTAAGGGACACAAATCACCAGGTTTGAGCAGTGGGGGCTTGCAGTGGTGACCTGTTTAAGTAGGCCATGAACTGCTCTGTGCTGGTCACCACTGCTGCCAGCCAGCTCTGAGGCAGCTGGAAACAAGAGCAGCAACCCATCATGGGCCACAACCTCAGCCAGTTAGAGCACGTGATATCCCTGCTCAAACATATTTAAATAAGAAATATTTCTTAACAAAGAAACTGCTTGTGCCACCTAGACCTCCTGTGCTGCCCATCACCTCACTGGGGTAATTTTGACTGACCGAGTGTAACTCACTGAAAATAAGGCAAGTTGAGACTGGGGAATGGACACAATATTTTATGTAAAAAAACCAAAACAAAACCAAAAAACCCAACAAAACAAAAACCCCAAACCAACAAAAAAACCTGAAAAAACACCAAAGCAAACAAAAAAACCACCACAAAACAAAAACCAACAACCTCCCAAATTAAAAAAAAACCCACCACATTGTTTGTGTCCTTTTTCTCAATGCCCAAATTAGTGATCAGAAATGTATGTTATTTAGTAACAAATGAAGTAAAATTCCCTTACTTGAGAGTGTCTTTCTGATGACAGGCAGAAAGGTTAAAGCTGGTAAACTTATTTTAAAAGCATGCTCCCAGATCACAAGCCTCTGAAAATGAGTGTTGGGTGCTTAGAGGAGCTTTATGAGCATGCTTTTGTTAAATAGCTGTTCTGATCTTGCTTATTCAGTCTTTAAATTAATGTGTGAAAGATGCCCATAAGCAACCAGCAGCTGAATTGACTGTGATTAGATGGATTATTACTATTACTCAGCCCAACAAGTTGCTATATGTTTTGTGTACTCAAGCAAATTTTGCTGTGCAGGCAAGTGGAATGATATGCACATGGGCTAACATAAAATCCTTCAAAATATCCCAGGATTAGATAAACAGACTTATGGAGTTGAAATAGAAATGAATTGCCCGTGTTTCTAAATTAGAGGCTTTCTGGCATTTACATACAGAAATAGCTTCCATCTCAAAATATTCTGTTTCAAACAAGCATTGACTCAGTTGTTCCTTTCCTCCCCATGCTAGGAAATGGGAGCCGATTTATCAGAGCATCAAACTGATTAAGAAGAGATTATCTGCTGTAGGGGCTCATTTAAAGAGGTCTGGGGATTCCACTGGGTTGCTGTGTTCGGTTGAATTCATTTCACGTAGTAAAAATACAGTCTCTTGGCCTTAAAATTCTTTAACTCTTTCTCTTGGGGTGAAATAACAAGGAAATTCTTAAAGTTTTGAAGCCATGCAAATTGTAGAAGGTTGTAAGGATCCCTGGTGACAAAGTAACACTGGAGGGTCTGCATCATATGGTGAAGAAAAGGCTTTGCAATGTGGATCATGAGCCAGGTCCCGTAACCCAACACTCCTTCCTGTGGCTGACTGATCTGGGCTCTGAGCTCACACTCTCCTGAGGAAGGATTGAGTGCTGTTGCTCATGGACTGGGCTGAAGTATGCTCAGCCCTGCCTGGTTTAAACAGTCACCCAAAGGATGGCAGTTGGGTCAAGGTGGCAAGCCTTTCTTCTGTAATTTCTGGAGAGCTCTGGAGCTCGAGTTGAGGTGGGAGTTGAACACTTTAAGGATGGCAGGTAAACCTGGCTTTGGAAAAGGGTCTAGACCTGTGGATTTTTCAGCTGAGATACAACTATTACCACCAAGGAAATCAAAGGAGTAAGAATATACTGGGAATGAGAGGGGAACTGGGAGGCCCTGTGGGTCCTCTCTGCTCCCTCAGAGCCCCCGAGGACTTCATGTCCAGTTCCTTTCCAGTCCGGGGCTTAGGATGACAGCTCTAGATCTTATTCTGCTCTACAGAATGTGTTTTAATATCTGACTTATTTTTTAGATAAATTTTTATTGTTCATTGTCTAGGAGGAAACATAATTAATGCCCTTACTGCAAGATTGGAAATGGCCTTTAAGACAAATCCTTATTTCATCATTTCCAGGTGTTCTTTGGGGAAACTCTATATGGCAGGAAATTCAAGCCATGACTCAAATAGTTACAACACAAACAGTATTACTTCAATCAAGGGACCTTCTTCTGAAATAAACTATAAAAATACAAGAGAATACTTTATTTCCTCTTTAAGCTGTTGCTCAGGAAAGCACTTAATCATTTTAAGGCTCACTGACTGCAATGTGACTTACACATATGTTTAAGTGCTTTATTGACTAGAGGTATATTCCCAGTGAGAGGCAAGCACTCATTGACTATGGGTCTTGCTCCGTGGGTCTCCTATTTGGTCCAGATTTGTATTTGCTACTAAAATACAGTAACTTTTCATATTTTTTGATTGGTGGTTTGTTGGAGCCTGGTGTACTATCGGGTTTGGGAAAGAGAAGGAAACTATTGTAAACAAAGGACCCTAACCTCCCTGGGTCTGGGAGAATGTATTTGCTGATGGCAATTCCTTGGATAGGTGATAGTTGGGGATCAAGAAAGCATAAATTATGTGAAAACGTGATAGCAATAAGCTAAAATGCTGTGGTATTTTTTGTACAACTTTATTGCGAGGCTGGATCACATCATTATTAAAGTAGTGTCTGCTGAATGGGTAGGGAAGGGCACCGGTGTCATGGTGATTTTTGTCCTTTCGCAGTGATTTCTGAACAACAGCTTACAGAGGAAGTAAAGCATTCTCCTGTATTTTTGTAGTCCTGTAAATCCCCTCCAGAGTTGTTTGTTTTCGCATTATATTGCGCTCGGGAAGCGCCTTGCGGTCAAGGCCTCCCTGGGTTATTGTGAGCAGCCCCAGCTAAGTGTTTATAGTCAAAATAGAGCAGGCAGAGAAATGGTGGGAGACGAAGGACACCTGGAATGACATATCCAGGGTGACAAGTCATCTCTACCTCTTCTTCCAGCCACGGGTTCAGGTCTCCCTGCACATACCCGTGTGCCTCCTGCACAAGCTCTTTCCTGCATATTTCAAATGCACATTCCACTGCATGCTGCATAAATGTGAAACCAAAGTCTAGGCAAAAGCTTCAGAGTTGTTGGCCCTGAAGAGTGCAGCAATTCGAAAGTGGGACTTTCTTGCTTGAGTTTTTGTCCTTTAACATCCTATTGTGGTTTGCCATGTTGATAAAGATACTGAGCCAAAATAAAGACAACAACTGGCACTTAACACAGCCTGAAGAATATCCACTCATGGGGTAAAACCTAGCTAAGTGGGTCTAATGTCTAAGTTAATCTTCAATCATCTGTTTAAAGCTTGCAGGTCAATATATTTTAATGATATTGCATGCTATCAGTCAAATGTAAAACCAAACTTCCTTCTTAAAAGATTAATTTACTTCATTTGCAAAAACCTACACTTAATGTACAGAAATTTTGATTTTTTTGAAAGCTCTTTGAATGTTCACTGAAGTAAGATTTCCATTTGTATTATATTAGAGTTGACAGAGGGGGAAAAATGAATAGCCATTTGCTAATCAGTTTATTTCTCATAATGAAAACAAATCTGCAATTTCCTTAATCTGAAGTGCATAGAGCACTAACTTTGCAGGGAGCCAGCTACTTGCTGTCCAGGGAGCCTGCTTTCATCCTGCAGAAACTAACTGTTTGTGGAAGATCTTGATTGTGAAATGCTGCTGCTAAGCTCACCATGACTCTGTTCTGCCTGGAGTCAAAAGTAGCCCTTCATAGATACTGCAATGTGCAAGGCCTATAAAACCAGGTATCAATTAACATGGTCAGGTGCGTAAGGCGCTGTACCCATGTGCTCCTGTTTAAAAGCCATGCAGTTGTTAGTGAACTGAATCCAATAAAACCTGCTGAGAAGCAGTGTATGGCACACTTAAGGGGTGTGATAATGAGAACGTGGAGTTTCTGGAGCTGTGGGGCAGGCTTCAAAGCCTCAGTTTCTGGGTCTAAGATGAGAAAAATTGTAGGCTAGTTCCCTCTTCCACTGCAACTTTTCTAATGCTGCAGAAAGTACGTACTATAAACTAGAAGCTGTGCCTGTTGTGCTGGGTGATGTCTGAGGAGTGTGAGAGTAAGCTCTTGCAAATCCTCCTGTATTTAAAGAGTAATGCAAGGTGGAGGCTGTTTTTCCCTGAACCTAAAGGCTTGTAGCATGTTAGCAGCAAAACTGAGAATGTTCTTCCTTTAAAAATTGTTTGTGATATGGATCAGAGAAGAAAGTTCATCTGAATAGACAGCATGTGCCAGTGACAGATCTTGTACACAATTAATCTCCCTGCACAAGCACAAAATAAAACCTATGTTCTCTTGGCTACCTCTTAACCTTATGGAAGAATGGCTCAGATAACCTAAAAATGTCTGTATGAAGGTGCTAGTGAGGGAGATGAAAATATATGTATTGAAAATAATCCTTACTGATGTCTAATTTGGTTAATGAAGCTGGTGTTGAAAGATTTCAGTCTTGCTGTTAAGCAAATAAAAAAGTCAGCTTTAAGATGCTTGTGGGCTGCGTTAGACTGGCCCGCGTCTTGATGCAAGGAAAACTTCCAATCTGAAAGCACTAGCGTGAGGGGGAAAAAAAGAAAAAAAAATTCCTTGCCAACATGTTGGTAGAGGGAATAATTTTCCTTGCCAGCATCCTGGAGCAAGGAATTTTTTCTATCTGTGCTAACTCTTGCAAAAAAAACTATTTCAGCATGTAAAATGTGCATGCTGAACAGTGACAGTAATGACCTTTTTTATTGCTGCTGCTGCTCTCCTCAGGCAGAATCAAGTGCAGGAGCTGGCAAGGTATTCTCAGATGAATCAGTCCATGAGCTGTGGCTTAGATCCCGAAGAGCAGCTGTAAAACTTAGCCTATATGGAAGCGGTGCTTGTGAGATCTGTGTTGGTCCAGGGTTGACTTCCAAGCTTCACACGGGCTCGAGCAGATGGAAGGGAGTGGGGGCCCAGGAGCCCACAGAGAGCTTGGAGAGGGGAGGACTGTGGCAGCTGGGAGGGAGGTAAGATGAGACAACTCTCTATAAAGTTTTGGGTGCAGAAGGTACGTGCTGCTGTTGAATTGTATGTTGTGCTGCTTGCTGCTTTTGAATCTTTCTGCTGTGGGTATGAATCAGCACTCCCAGTTTTCTGTCAATTTAAGCATGACGATGACAGTGATTGTCCCAACAAATAAATGCCTGGGTGATGAAAACTGAGGAGTGAAAAATAAAACCCTTACAAGCAGTCTCGTTCCCTGTTTTGGTTTTGTTTTTTTTCTTGGTTTTTTTTTGTGGTTTTTTTTGTTGTCCCCCCCCCCCCCCCCCCCCGCTGCTCTGGCAGAAAGCAGGTCTGTAGAGCAGGGACAGTAACTCACGTTGGAGTTGGTAGCTTAGTGCATCAAGCCTGTGTGAGCTTAGCAGTGCCAGTTGGACTGGGTCTGCTGTGAGACTCTCGATGACACTTGTCTTTTGACAGAAATGAAGAAAATAACTGTCAAATAGGAATAGAAATATGAAAGCTTTTGGAGAGCTGCAGCTTTGATATGCCTCCTTCCTAGTTTTCCCCAGTTTTTGGGCTGTGGTGGTGTTTCCTACATGGGAATCTGCAGTGAGGAAGCAAGGAAACATATTTCTTGCTGAGCACACAGGTACTCGCAGGCACTTGTTAAGGAAAATTTGTAGTTAAGTGGAAAGCTGTTGGCTTGGGAGAATAATTTTACCAGCTGTGGCTTTTGAGTATTGACCATCAAAGAAAGTTCTGAGTCCATGGAAGGATATGGGATTTATTAGAGACCTTATTAGAAAGGTGGAAGATGTTTTCATATGTGACTTCTCCATGTTAACATGGAGATTACATGGGCTGATCAACAATATGACATGACCTTAACAGACTATTTATGTGTATATATGGCTTTTCAGATGTTTGCTTCCTTTTGAAGTAACTTCTCAGATTCAACTCCTCTACGAAAAATTTCTTCATGGACGGTAAACATTAGCCACTTTACATTTGGAAGGGTGTAGATGACTATTTGAAAGTTAATGTAGATCATTCTCTCAAATGTGCCAGGGTTTGTTTAGCCTCTCAGCGTCAGTGTATTTTTATATATACCCTCTACTTGAAGTACTACGTAAGCAGAAAAACAAGCTTTGTGTCTGTTCATACAGGAACAAAACTGGCTAGGACATCCTGAACTCGATGTGATGTACCATGGTTTCATGCTTTGGCCTGTCTGGACTGGACTGCTTTCCATTCTTTCTCCTTTGATACCTAATTTTAAGACTTCTCTCATGGCTGGCCTTGATGTAATGAATGCAGCCATTCTCACAATTCCTGTCAACTCTCCAGGGGTTTCTCTCCCTTTCCTATATTTTAGGAAAAAGCTGATGAATGAACTATCATAGAAAAGAGATTCCCTGTTAAGTATTTCTTTTGAGTGAAGCTAAATCAGATTGTCTCCAAATAGCTCTGAATTTTAGAGATTAATCTTTTAAAGAACCTGAGATGCATGGCTTGCCTCTCTTCCCCTCAGTGAATGAACGAAGTGCTAGATTCATGTGCAGTCTAAGTTTGCCTGTAGCTTTTGATTTGAACTGCTCAGCTGATGCCTGTTGCTGATATCCTATTTTCCTTTAGTCTACAACATACCGATGCTCATTATCTGTATTTCACTGTGAAGCTCCTGGGTAAGGACACAGAGTAAACATTTCCATAGAGGAAGAGACCACCAATTACTGGCTGAGAAGTCACCCATATAGATTATACGCATAGACATTAATTCAGAGTTCTGCATGCAATTCCGGCTCTAACACGTGCTCCGTGTATGTGTGCTTAGTAATTATTTTTTAATGTTTATTTTGGCCTAGTTTTATCAACACTGTTTAGAATAAGCTGGTAGGTGAAGTTTTGGAGGTCTTAGAATTGCAGCTCCAAGAGATTTCATTTCCACACCAATTAAGAGCTGGTAATATCTTTAGCTAGTAAAAAGGAACCTCATAAGGAGAGGAGTGCATCAGTTTAATGTTCATGTGGTAATTACCTATTTTGGGGTGACATTTAATAGACTGAAGTTCACTGCTGTTCATTTTATCCTTTTGTGTGGGGATTGCTGGAAAAGAATATGTACTTAACATTTTGGGATGTGACAAAGGAGGAGAAAATTATACCCTTTGGCTATGTTCTTTTGATCTTGTATTTTTACCAAGGTGAAAATGTGTATGTTGGATGCTAGCTACAAAGTATGTCTAGACTATTTTTGTTTTGGATTTGCAGAGAAATTGGTCATTCAGATTGCAGAAACATTTCTCTTGTGGAGGAGGAATTTTGGTACTTACCAGTCCTTTCTTTGAACATTTGTAGTTATTAACACAATGCAGTTACTTTGCAGCAGCCAGTAACTCAGCTGAGTTTGGTGATACTGGAAGTAGAGCAGAGATATTCAATCTAAGTTAAAACTCATTGTACCTGGATTTCAATTTGATCTGTAGACAAACTAAAGGATTTGTGACTTGTTTTATTTTCCTATTTCATATGAAAGCAATATCAACACATCTGTGATTTTTAAATGGGAATAATTATGATGTGTCCAAAGAATTATAATGGGGGTACAAACCTCAGTTTGAACTGGTGAAAACTAAGACCAGTGGGATTTACCTGCATTTTTTCACCCCTCTTTATTTTATCATTTGAGAAAGGACAGGGAGTGGGTGTTAATAACAACAAAACCTAAGGTTTCTGACACCTTGGGAGGATATGGTATGAGACAGACTAAATGTGTGTCTCAAGGCTTTGTGGGGAGCTAGGAGTAAGGAGGGGAATTACATGCAGCCTTACTCCCATACTGTGAGTCTGTCTATTGTAAAATGAAGGTGTAGATATACAAGAGAAAAGTGAATGCATCGTTTCTTCAAGTTACACTAACATATGTAAAACTTGAGATGACTTTTCTCTGAATTTTTTTCTACCTCTGAAAATCTTCCCATGAGGCAGGTAGGTCTCCATTTTCAAGAAGCAATAAATTTATGCCTGAGGAAATAGCAAAAGGTGAGGGGAAAATGGGCAAAGAAAGAACTTGGATGCTGATAACCATGCCTTTCAGGCTCCATTGTTAACAGTGATTCCCTTTTTCAGACACCCTGCAGAATAGCAGAAGCTCTTCAGGGAGGCTTTCTTGTTTGCTGAGGGAAACAAAGGACTGTTTCCTTCAGGAAAGGCCCTTTCTTGGATGGTCCTGTAAGAAGTGAAGCTTTTCTGTTATTCCTCCAGTATATTGCCAATAAAGATGACCAAATAATTTTTAAAAGTCTCTTGGAAGTTAGACTCTTAAAATGTGTCATAGGTCAGGATTTGCATGGAGGAAGAGAGGGAAGAATAAGATTATTGGGCCAAATTATTATCTGATCTGAACTGATGGGGGGGTGTGTGTCTCCTGAAATCACTAGTTCTGCTGCTAGTTATGGGTCTGGCCCGTTTGTCACTGCTTATGCTTGAGTCTCTAGTATATAACAAGGACCACCCACTTGCTGATGAAAATGAATTGCATTAGTACACTTGGAAGAACTACACCTGGTAATTATAGCTTTATTTTTTTTAAACCAGCGTTGTATACTCTTCTACAGAATGTATTTTCTGAACTAATCATAACAGCAATGCCTGCTGCTGAAATGAAGCAACAGAATCTGTCTAGCATACATTTACTGGCCAGAGAAGTTCCTTTAGTTTATACCAGCTTGGGGATCTGTCTCAAAGTTTTCATTGTTCTGATAGAGAGATTTTATGTGAGAAGAGGCCAATAAAAGTGGCTGCAGGTTGAAGCAGAGGCTTACAAGTGAAGAGCTATATTAAGTGGACTGATTTGCTTTTGAAAACCATCAAATCTACAGGAAATCCAACCAAATTAACTAAACTATCACAAATTTGGATCATATTCAGTGATTTCATCTAGATGAGAATTTTTTACATTTAAAGATTTTTCCAATTTGTCTAAAACTGGAGCTTTCAGTTTAAAAAATAACAAAAATAACAAGCTTTACAGAGTTACATCCAAATTAAGTAGAAGAGTTCACTGTGAAATTGAACCATAAGTAATTTTTTAACTTGTTCTTCCTCTAATATTATGGGATAGTTTCTTTTGAGTCAGTTTGAGCTTTTGTCCTGATTTTTTTTTAATTATGAAAATGAGAATTAGTTGCTCACTACGTTTAACACCTGTCACAGTAGCATTCAGGAAGAACTTTTTCAGACTTAGAAGACACCCCTATTAACTGAAGAGCAGTAGTGTAATGCAAAGTATCCAATACCTATTTCAACTGAAAGAGACATTGTTTGTTGAACAGAAGTGTGCCACATTCTCATTTCTAAACAAACTACTGTACCAGAAGGGGAAGATCAGATTCTTTCCCCCTCAGATGAGGAATTTTGTTATTAAAATGTTTCTTCAGTGTGTGTTACAGTGTCAGAAATCAATGGTCATAAAGGTAGAAGGCCAGGTTTATTTACTTCTACCCTGCTGCTTTAATTAAAGGGTCAGAAGAAAATGGAGTGTCCCAGTTCCCTTTTATTCTCAGTAAACTGCTACAATTTAGTCCAGAAGGGGTGGAGAGAAAGGAGGATAAAATAGCCATGTCCTTCTGCTGATCTTTTAAAGTCTTTGATTGCTATCTGCTTGATTTTTATCTGCTTTGCAAGAGGAAGGAGCAGTGCACAGCTAAATCAAATAAATGCATTAAAATAACCACCTGATTTAGAGTGAAGGACAGGAAGGTGTGCTGCTGCTGATGCAAGTTGTGGAAAGAACCAAGTAGCAGTCTTAGCTCATGATTTCCTGCCTGCTGTTACTTTAATGCTTAAGTTGTTTTTAACATTATTCGAATGTATGTATGCTTTTAAATGTCTTTGTTCTTGTTTTTCTATTTAAAAAATGCGTTGAAGAAATATAAACTCAGCAGGTGTTTTAGTCAGTGAGTATAACTGCAACTGCCCTCTGGGCTCTGCAGTGAAGTGGTTGAATCTCAGGAGCCAAAGGGAGTGTTTATGGACAAGAAGGTGGTATGTATGTACTTTGTACCAATGCATCTGGCCTAGGATGCCATGGTCTTAGGGTATCTTTACTGGCTGATGTGCTACAGGAACCTTGGGGCTGTTCTAATGTGCTACAGCATCATGACTATCCTCCTTCCATTGCACTGAGTTCTCAGTAATTTGTGGCTTATGATGAAGGCTGTGCCAATGTATTTCTGTATATATATGCACATATTTGTGTACACATAAGCAAGACTATATGTGGTAGGTAATTGATTTACCTCACTCCTCCTGTTAATTTGCAGAACTCATTGCCATAAGCACTGAGGCTAAGGGCTTAGAGATTCCTGAAACAATTATACTGTTATGGTTAAATCTCAATTGTGCCTGGGTTGAGGTTAGGGAAAAAGCAAGACTTTGCTCCCTTAGTTAATGGTGATGGTCTGCTTGCTGGCTGCCAGGTTTGGGTATTTTGTTACCCTGTTTTGTACTTGCTGTATAGACACCTGAATTGCCTGAAATGAAGGGTAGAGTGGGAGTTAATACTTGAAGATTTGCTTCCTAATTGCATCTTCAGAGCATCAGGTGAAAGCATGTTATTTGTTGACTGCAGAAGTGGTAACGTGGGCTATGTTTTCACTGGATTAAGCTCCCTTGCTCCTGCAAGGAAGCACTGGTGTTTCCAGCTTTTCAGCTTTCATCTTGAATCTTAATATTTGATATTAATCTTAAAGCCCCGTTGCCTTATTTCAGGCTACTACCTGAGATTCTTGGTTTAGCTTTTTGGTAAGAAGTTTGAAAAAGTGGTTCAACCACTCAAAAAATGTCTCTGAACTCATGTGAACAATGATGGCATTTCTAACTGCTCCCTGATTGTTGGAAACATGACTCATAGGGTCTGTTTGTTTGAAGGTGGATGACATTATACTTATTGTACCAGCTGCAGAAGATGTGGCTTGCAGCCTTTGGTTAATTTGTGAAGATTGCCTTATTTTTTTTTTAAAGATTTAAAATAATTAGTTATTTCATGTGCTCTGTGTCTGCTTCTATCAAAGTTGCTTTTGAATAGTGTGAGCACAAAATTATACCTTTAAATTAAGCTCTTTACATTTGTTACCACTGTCAAACCTTCAAAACCAGTATTTTGGAAAAAAAAAAGGAAGGAAAAAAGTGTATAAAATCTGAGCTAAAGCTTCATAGACTGAAGGCCTGAAAACAGGCTCATGTAATGAAGACCATTACAGTAGAAAATGATGATCAATGATGTTTTATAATGCACAACAAATATTTAGAGCCAGACTGGTGGCTAGCAACAGCCTCCTTAAGAAATCAGAAAAATTTATCTTTTATTCTGCTCTAGAGGAACCATTTTAGATGAAATTGCTCAGAGGCAGTGACTAGCACCGTGGAAGCAAAAGGAGTGCAATCAGTGCATGGCTAGGTAACTGAGGTAGGCATTGTATCATCTTGCCCATTATTTTGTGTGGAACTTATAAAATTTGCTGGGAGCCCCAAATAGCAGTGCTGACAAACATGAGCTTCGCATGTGGTGTGGGGGAATGTATAAGTGGCATATTACAGAAGGGTAAATGGAAGTTCTCTTTTAAGCAGTTTTTCTAAACCTTATTAAATGTTGATGTTCCACCCTTTTAATTAAAACAAGCTGGCATTTATGGCTGTGTGTAATCAAGAAATGAAAGATTTTATAACACCTTTTTATCCCCTGACATGTGGTGAGGGAAAATATCAGTCTTTCTTTATCCACATGCAACATTTGTCAGAGGGCAAAGTTTGTCCAGTTTTCCCATGCATGTAGCTTTTCATTGCTTGTGTAGTTGCTGTGGACGTCCACATTGCCTGTCTGTATCTGCTTCTGAAGTGAACCTAATCATACACTGTTAGGTGATGAGTGGTAAGCTACTGGCTTGTGTATAATAAAACAACTGTGCATGCATGTAATGGCATGTTTAGCTGAGTGGTCTTGCTTGTTTTGTTGTGCTTCTGCTGTTGCCAGTAGTTTCAGGATGTTATTACAATATACATTAGCCAGTACATGAATCATGCCTGTTCCCAGGCCCTCATCTCTACTGCCAGCTTTCTGTTGGGTTGGGATGACAAGTTGTGGTGCTTTATGCATGATTAGTTACTCTAAACATTTCTCATCACTATTTAACTTCTATTCTAAAATCCTTTCCTCAATTTGTTGCTGCACCTTAGCTGTACACCTTAATCCTTGCCTGTTCTCCTCTGTTTTATGTGCACTTTTATTATCTTTGCAAATGATCAACCATAGCTCCCCTAAAACGCTAGAGACTCGGTGCCACTTGTACTCAAGGATTTCCAAGTTGAAGAATGGAAATGTGCTTCTTGATCTTTGGGCCGGTAGAGGCTTTAGATGTCACAGAGGTGGCATGTTCAGTCCCTAGGGATAAAGTTGGCCCACTACCGATTGTGGGTAGCCAGTGCTGGCTATGAATGAACTGTTAACAGGTCTGCTTTTTGACTAAAACAAGGATGAAATGTAAGTGGGAGGAAAAAGGAGACTAGTTGAAAGCATAACAGGTAAAATGTGATCTTAGTAACTCAGAGTAGATTTGAACCTATACTTTTAGCTGCACAATCCAGTAGAGTTGTTCCTTATGGGTTAAGGATAAAGCTGATGATGCTGGGCTTCAAAGCAGAAGGCTTAATTTTAATTTTGCAGAATTTCATGCTGATGACTTAGTAAAAGTGCATTGCTACTTACTTCTCACATAAGTGAAAGAACGTCTATAAATCTTTGACTCAACTCAGGTTTTATTTTAATCATTTTTAGGAATATGTCAAAAAGGTAGATACTCTAGACCTCCAGTACCACCCCATTTTTATCTTTGCCAGGTTGACTGAAGAGCTATTTGATTTCCTTTTTGGGCTGGGACTGGCAAATGCAGATGCCTGCTTGAAACTTCACTAGCTGCTGCTGCACAAGAGCTTCCCATGTTTGTTGTAGTCAGAGGCTGTTAAAAATACATGTTTCTGCCTGAAGATGTGGGAGATATGGAAGAATGGCGAACTAGAAATGCATTAAAATACCAATGACCCCCCTAAGGGTGCTGTTCCCAAAATTCCTCTCGAAACAAAAAAACCCTCTGGATCCTGTAGGGATGCATCCCCTAAATTTACAGTAATTATTTTCAGAGGTGCAAATGAGGAAGTTCAACTACTTGTATAATGTTTCCTTTCTGAACCCCTAATGGCAAGTGAGGAAAAACTAATTCTGGCCTAATGGCTCTTCTTTGTATTCCTTGGTGAGCTCCAAAATGGAGCTGCTATTTAAATATACAATCTGGCATTTTTTTCTAAGGAAGTACCCAGTGCTTTGGCTGTTGAGGATAAAGGTGAAATTATGATTATTTTTTTTTTACTCTTGATGTAAGATCGGAGTTTAAAATATTTTATAGCACCCTGAGCAATCAACTTAGGCAGAATTTTCTTTGGTATTTGTCAGAAAACAACCCTTTAAGCAATGCACTGGAATACAAACTTGCCAATCAGGTGTGTTGACTGGCATTTCTGACGTATACTGGAAAAAGAATTTGCCTTTAAGGGGAAATTGCAGTATTGATCTCACCTAGTTGCTATTCCTTCCCCATATTAAGGCTAACATGGAATTCTAGGTGCACTGTAAGGTTAGTTGTAACTGTTCACATAGCTGGAATAATAGGCTATTAAACCAATTGACTAAACTTTTTTTTGCTGAAACATCTTGCTTCCTGATTTACATACATCATAATTGCTTCAAGCTCTCTAAAATCTACTTCATTTTCTTGTAGAAAAAGTTTGAAATCCTTTTTTTTTTTACTACTTCACTGTTCTCATTTAGGAATTCTCTATGGTTTACATATCAGGCTCCATTTGAGTTGACTATGTAGGGGGAGATTGATATTGCACAAGCAGTTTGGGATGCTCACTTTTCCTTTGAAAATATTAATTTAATTTTTGTCTCTGTAAGACTAATCCTTGGGAATGGCTTTTTCTTTGAGGGGCTACTGTTTGGTCCTATGCAAAATGTCAGTAAGGGCTGAAGTGCAGTTTAAATCCTTAGATAAAGGTCCTAATGAGTTTAGTGAATTGGGGCTCTTATCCTTAGAAGGCAAAGAGCAAGCATGAACTTTATCAAGATCTTTCAGCCTCTATGTCTTCTGGACACATCGCTAACTATAGACAAGTTGTAACTGGACTCTCCATATAGCAGGAACTCTGCCCAGTGCATCTCTTGGGGGAGCAACCGTGTCCAAACGCAAATCTGTTCAGAGCATGCTCGGGTTCAAGGCTTCCAGGAGGCCATAAAGCTTTGTGGTGAGATGGTCTTTAAATATGGGTCTCTATGCATTAGTCTTACTATGAATTCAGGTAAGATGAACTCAAGTAGGCTTAACACAATGTTTTCCCCTCTGCACAACAGCTGTGTTCAGGAACAGTATTACAAGGAGGAGATTGCCAGTCACTTCTAGGACCTGGAAGTCTTGTGAAGGAACTGCATTTCTGTGAAGCAGTATTCCCTTCTCAGATAATGGGAATGAACCATTACCATCTTATACAGCTTAGCTACAAATGATTTGGTTGCTTGTAGAGGTATCAACTGAAGGAATCCAAGAGTTGTGACTGCTGTTTACACAGGGTTGTAAGTGAATACACCACATGAACGCTTTTGACTAGCTTTAGGTATAAGTGATTCTTCTTGCTGGGTCTTGAAGGCCTTCTACTGAGATCTGTAAACTCCCACACTGTGAAAATCATCTGTTTTGTCAAGGCTTTTTAAATTAGAGGTTTCTGATTTCAATGCACATGCTTCTATGTGGCCTTGAAATTACAAAATGGTATTTTGCTTTCTTTGGTCTTGAATTCTTGCCTGTTTATTCTTGCACAAAACCAAGAGAATGTAGTATTAAAATATAGTCAGTTCCTCAGCTGACATAAATCAGTGCAGTTCCACTGGCTGCCCTAATTTAAATCCAAATATGATCAAATAATTTCAAATCGCGTTGCAGAATGAATTAACTCTCTCTAAAAAAAAAAAAAATCCTTAGGTGCCTAAACCCCAAGTCTAATTTTCCAGTAGAAGGGCATCAGCTGCTACCTTGTGCATTCACAACCTCATATTAGCTGCTTATGGCTCAGTAACTGATACTGGCTGTGAAGCAGACACTTGGCTGCTCCTTTGGCCAGCAGAGAAGAAAAGTTGGCTGCTGGCTCTCTTGAAAGAGCAGACCTATAAAATGAGGAAATAATAAAACATGATGATTAGGTTAGGGTCACAAAATATTGTAAATAGGAGCATATTGGCCTTTCTGCTAGTTTTAAAGCTCTTTATGTTGGCTAGCCAGCTTCCTGGATGTCTGTGTTGCCTTAACTGTTTGGCTGTCTAAAGGTGATGTATATGGGGGGGGAAAATAAACTGTTGCTGACCTTTTGTATATACTAAGTCTTGAAACAACTGTTTTCTTGAAAATGTTTCCTTTCAGACCTTTATCTTATTTTAGCAATGAAGTCTCCTCTGTCCAGCTCTCACCCCCAGAAGTCTTGGTAGCATATAGGATAGTACAAGAGAATTGCAGGGACCAGTATTTTTATTAACATGTTTAGACTGGGATTTTTAACTAATCTATTTTTGTACAGCTTCTGGTTCATCTGAGAATTACAGGTGCCTCAGAAAAGCAAATATCTAATGATAGTGTACCTTGTTAGAAGCTGCCATGCCAGGAAATGTGAGCAATTGCCAGCAGCGATTCACAGCCATGACTTGGTGTTTACATGGGAGCTTTTTGCTTCACAGGGATAAGCCCGCTTGGCTTTTTTAAAGCCCTCAGTAGTCAGAAGATATGGGCTTCAGCAGAAGTTCTGTTACCAACAACTTTGAATTTGAAATCATGTCTAAGTACTGTAAGGGGTGCTGAGGGTGAGGGGCAAGCAAGAATAAGTGTAAAACTGCAAGTCTGGCCCATTGCACTGTATCTGTTGTGTGTATGGGTTTCAAAGGAAGGTTGAATCTGAGTGCGTAGGGCTTTAATACTGAGTCTTCTATGAATTACCTTGTACTCTGTGAAGGATTTGATTTCAAGCAAAGCTTGGAAGTGTTTTGTACTGCTATCCTCTCTGTCCCAAAGCTCATTATCATGGATTCCACATTCACTATTGTAGACATTTCCTGGGCTTTTACAAGCTGGTCTTTTGCCATTTTTTTTTAGGGGGAAAAAAGTCATTACTTTTGTTTCTTTCCCTTTTGCTGCTGGATGCAGACACCAGGTTAATTATGGGATGGTACAGACACTTGTGACGCATCCAGAAATGTTTGGTACATCTGGCCAGGAAGACAAAGCTGCTTTTGAGCTTGGTGCTCAACACCAGTCAGTACCTATTCTGGTGAGGTAGGGAGAGAGGGGTAAAAATCTTTCTGTGGATGCAGATTGAAGGAACATGCTGTATGAAACCTCATTAGCCTGTTATTGGGACACAATAGCTTTACAAGCCATGAGATGCTCTTTTGCTGATTCCCACCCAGGAATGTCCACCTGTATGCAATTCCACCAGGTCTGTGGCCTAACAGATGGTCCTAACTAATGAAAAGAGTCCTTTTAATTAGTCCATCTAAAGACATTTATTCACACTGGTGGGTGCTCCCCATAAAGTTTCAGTGGCTAGGATCTGTGTTGCTGGCTTCCAGCAGTCACCATCTGTTTGGTGGCAGAAACTGGCTGTGGTATCACTGCATGTATTTCCCACTCCAGTGGGCTGGAAACAGGTTTAAAGCATGGGGGAAGGTCTCCTGGTTACTGCCTGCAGCAGTTTGAAAGATGTGGTATCCCTGCTTCCAGACCTAGGATTACAACAGCTTATCCTGCTATCTTTAGCAGCAGTTTTGGAAAGTAGCTTTAGAAATCATGCTCGTTTCCTCTGGCAGCAGTTTTTTAATATTTGAGAATACCTTCAGTGTATTTGCTAAGGCTCTTTCTTAGGCTGTTGGTCTATTTCTTAATTGAATATTGAAAATCCCTCTATTTTTAATGACTGTTAGAAAATAATCTAAAATAATTAGAATAGAAATGTCATGTCAGTAATGCTTATTCTGGGAGTACAGGAGTTTGCATGCTAAAGAAACCTCACTGGCTGCATATTAAAGGGAACCACTTAATGGCAACATTCAATTAAAAATTAGGAGGGATGATAGGGAGTTGGAGCAGTACAATAGAAAATTTGCAAGGCTTTATCGCCCATGACTAGTTTTATTTATGTCCTCTGCATACTGACAAACTAGTTCAGTTAAGGGGATAATTAAACCAGGGGGGAATTACAAAACTTCCTGGAGAAGAAACACAGGCTAGCAATGAGACAGGGATTGTGGGAATTCAGCATTCTTCAAGATAATTCTGACTATGTGTTGTTTACATATGCAATCTACTTATAGCCCTTCCCTGGATTCCTCCCAGATCCTCCCTGCTCCCAAACCCTACCCAAACTCTAACTTTATTTTTTTTTTTCAAGCTTTAATTTTCAGGTCTGTTTTTAATGAGAGCTTTTTGCAGTAAAAGGACAGTGTAGACTATTAGATTTTGTATTTTTTATTAAAGACTTCTTTAAGGTTTGATCTGACAAGAAGTCTGAACTGTTGAGACACCTTGCAAATCATTGTACCTGTCACCTTCCTCCTCCTCTAAGTAAATAAAGGTGTATACCACTTATTTTCTGGTTTCTGTGTTTTCATTTTCATGTCCTTAAGCCTTTGCTGAAATGCTTTTTCTATGTAAAAACTAAGGCACTGATGCCAATAACATTTCTCTAGGAGGTATTAAATTAAAAATCACCCCCTAAATCATGAAACATACTAAAATTATAAGATTTGGCAACATTGTCATAATAAAGGCAAAGATCTGGTAGAAGAAGTGGTGCTCATTTTGGATTAGTACACTTATTTTGACCCTTCCACCCCATGTTAATGTGATCAAATTTTCATTGTTAAATTACCTGCCATTCTCAAATGGCCTGAAGGGCAGGCTTTGAGGTCATATTCACTCCAGCTGTCAATATTACTTGTGGAACTCCTTCAAACTACATTTACCTGCTGTGTGGATAGTTGCCATTTTGTTGACACTGGGAGACTGACTTTCCGTAGATAAATGTGCCTGACCTTTCCTTGGAAGGGCCTAGAGTTTTCTTTCCCAAAGGCAAACTGATTTAAGAGACAGCCTCATGCCAGAATGTGAGCAAACCAAACCACTTTACAAATGATGGCTTCCACTCCCAAAGTCCTATAGCTTGGCTAACCGTAAAGATGATTGTGCTGAAACCCTTATTGACACTGCCTGAGCTGTAATTTTTTTGTTGCCATACTACCTAGTCATGGGCCAGGATCCTGCTGTTTTGGATGCTATACAAACACAGAACAGGGTGTCCTTGCCCCAGCAAGTCTATGTTATGTACAAGATGGCAACAGACAGTGGTGAACAAAGTGATGATGCAGCTCTAGGCAGACTCAGCTGTAGCTGCAGGCTGTTGTCAAGCACCATGCATAGGCATGGTCACAAAAATTAAAGGAACTGTATGTTAGCTGTGAAGAGCTTCATAAGGGAAAACAGATGAGTATTTGAGGGCTTAGTAATGAGTGTTAGATTGGCTCATGGGCTGACTGCAGGTAGAAGTCAGATGAGAAATGACATTCAAGAGCTTTAAAATAATAATGGTTAGATAAATTAATGGAAAGTATCTAATAAGAACTGTCAAACCAGAAAAGGAACCTCTGGTTCAGGAAACAACAAAGTAAAATTGGAGAATTTTGCTATAGATTTACTTTGTTCTAATGCTTTTCCCATGACATTCTACTGCTAGCTATCACCTGAGATTAGATTTACTTGGCTTAGTATATTTTGATCTGTTTCAGAATAATCCTGATTTTATATATATATAAAATTTGCCATTTAAGATACTACATTGATCCAAGAGCTGGTGTCTCATATGTGCCAGTCTCCATTTGCTTATGCCCAGAATACTGGGACAGACATTTGAAGGTGACTAAAAGCAAGATTCATTGGAAGGTATCTGTTCTGGGCTAACTCTTTGAAGCAACCTCTGGCAATCATGCAAAGTCCACCAAAGCCAGTCCTGTGGTTCCCACGCAGTGAGGATATTATGGGATGTGATTAGGAAGGAGAACACAAGTGTAATTTGGACACAATCAAAGATGCCTTGTGAGGACCAGATTCAAGGTAGAGGTGTTAGGCCTGACAGCTATCTTCAGGCAAAGTTTAGCTGGGAAGAATTACTGGAGACCTCTGAGTGGAGAGGAGCTGCAGGGGAGGAGTCGAGGTTAAAGCAGATAAATGTCTTTTAGCACAGTTTTCTGTTGAAACCGTAACTGTTCATGAGGCCATATTCGTCTGAATGAAGTATTTAATCTGGAAGGTTTTTCCCAGCTCAAGATTAAATTTTGGGAGAAAGGAAGTAAAGTGGTGCTGGGTTCCTATTATAGCCATTAGCACAATATGAAAAACATTAATCTGGGTGATGTTTTAAAAAATTCTCCTGTTAATTAGGTAGACCAAGATTTTCCCATATGAGTACCTTTGTGAGACTTATTGTCTAGTCTGAGATAGACATCTCTGTCTCTCGTTTTAATAAAAATATCAAACAATCTCAGTTTTATCTCATTGTGAAACACCAAAAAAAAAAAAGGCAATTAAAGCTCAGGATCTTTCATGGCATGGGAAAACTGATTTGCATCCAGTTCTACTTCAGGCAGATTAGACAGCACAATTAATGTTTTGATTCTTAAAAAAGAAAAAAGGAAAAATGCTGGTAGCTGGATAGTAAACTGAAGTGAGGGGTGGATTTTGTAAAGACCAAGAGCTTAAAATACTTGTAACTTAGGGGAAAGAAACTGTCATTGGGAGATACATTCATAAGAAGAAGAAAACTTAGGTGAAAATGGGCATGGGAGAGATGGGAGTTTACTGAGGAAGCCAAGAAAGATCTGTGTGATGAGAGAAGGAATGGAAAGTGAGCTACAGGTGAGGATCGATTTCAAGAAGATCCTATGAGAAGGGAGGTGTGATGGCAGGAGAGTCTTGTTCTAGGTACTAAAGACATACAGCAGAAGACAATAACTCTGGTTTGAAGACCTGACAGTCCAAAGGCTTGATCCAAAAGTCATGATAGTGGGAATTTTCAGACAGGCTTTGGCTCAAGCCTTTAAGCTTCTGGGGTTTCATTTAAAATAGAATTTTTTTTTTTTTGTGAAAGGAAGTGAAGTTAAAAGACCTGTCATCAATTGCTTTTCATGGTATTGACATGGTTAATATTCTTGCCATTGCTGCAACATTGTTGTTGCGCTTATTGGACAATATGTCCTTGCTGGGGTGTCTAGCTTATATGAGCATCCTTGGCTTTTCTAGATAGCCTGTGTTCCTTCAAATGCATAGATTATGAGTTCAAGTGAAATTGGCACTTTCTTTCCTGAGCAGATTTACGCTCAAGATTAAGTGAAAATGAGGTATGCTTTGGACTGGTCTCTCGGGCTTGAAGCTCCCTTTGCAAAATTCCCTGCTGATAAGAGTTTGTTTCTAAGCCACTTAAAAAGCAAATCCTGTGTTGTTAAAGCAGAGTATCATTTTAAAGCTGAGAGCAACTGACAACCCAGGAGGATTCTGTTTATCCAAAGGACAGGTGTAGCAACAACCCTGAGCTTCACTCACACTCCCTCTGATATGTTGGAATAAGTTTGTAGGCTTTTCTCCTAGAGTAAATTGCTTTCTTTACCTCTGGCTATGGAGCTGGTTTCTACATAAAGTATGCCTGGAAAACCTGACTGAGTTAATGCTTGTGTTGAATATG
This sequence comes from Haliaeetus albicilla, assembly GCF_947461875.1. NCBI lineage: Eukaryota > Metazoa > Chordata > Aves > Accipitriformes > Accipitridae > Haliaeetus > Haliaeetus albicilla. The sequence goes on along the minus strand of NC_091487.1, from coordinate 11,310,169 downwards.
TTCAGATTTTCTCTGTTGCTATCACTAGTTGAGCTCTGAAGATTATAGTGGCTTGGGGAGGTTTTAGTTGAAAATGCCTACAATTGATGAAGATCTGAAGATAAGAGGAGCGTGCAGTCTTCTCAACAGATCTTTAGCAGAGGTGCAGCAGCACATATTTGTTCAGGTTCATGGAACATCAGGCAAGGGTTCAACTCTGTTCATTTAACTGCTTCAAATAGTAAAAGATGTAATCTCTGATGTTCTTATCATAGACATAAATGCCTCCAACTTGAGCAGCTATCTGAGCAATTATTCTTAGTAATGAAGGTTTCTGGATTTTCGTCTGAGATTCACTGAAGTCCTGTCATGCTCAAGTACCCAAGTCTCTGCTTTTCAAAAAACCGATTCTGGATCAGATAATAGAAACAGATCTTGATCAGAGAACAAATTCTGATGCTTGAAAGCTTATTTTGCTTTACAGCAGAGCAAAATTTATCTTTTCTTGTGTGAACTAAAGCTGGATTGTAGCTTCAGTTTCCAGGAAAAGCGATGCTTTCACTCAGACTCTGAAAATGAGTGAAAATGTCATCATGGGCCTTGCCAAGTCTGCCATCAAAAACATCATTAAAATCAGTAACTTTCTATAGAGCAACATCTTTTGACAGAAATTGTGTGGTCAAAACTTATCTGAGCAGAGCCATTCGTTACTGTTCCAGCCTGTGTATTTAGTTTTTTAGAGTTTTGGTGGTTTGATTTTTTCCAAATGATTAAGTTCCTCTGTGAAGGAGCATAAATCAGCAATATACAGAACAAAAAGAGGAGGGGGGAGAATGTGAAAATGGGTTGCTGAGAGCAATGAAAAAAAATAATTGTAATTACAATCCAAATTGAAAACCAATGCAAGGATATAGTTTCCTTTTTCTTTTAGCTGTCTTCATCTGGGTTACCTTTCCCTTTTCTTTTATGCGTGTTGTCTGAGTTTTAGTTATAAAGCATGCACAAGAGAAGTTAATTTTAGCTTTTCTTGAGTAATGGTTGTGCCTTTCATTTTCCTGCAGATGTTCTGCACAGCAAGATGGGCTTGTTGGCTCTGTTGCATTCTGCCCACAGAATATTACTAACATGCAGCTGTGCAGAAACATCTGGATAGCTTGACTTGAAAGCATTTTGAATGTGTGCATGTGAATTTCTTCAGCCGTGTAGGCATTGTGTGTAGTGCGTTCCATGGGCCACTGCTGCTCTGGTGTGAGCAGTGGAGGACTTTGATGTTGTCTTGTTTCTGCCCTACTTTTTTTTTTCCTCTGCTGCAGTTTTGTGTGTTGTTTTGGTGGTGTGTGTTGGGTTTTTTTGTGGGAGGTTTTTTTGGCCTTTTTTTTTTTTGAATTTTAATACTCTTCCAGTAAGGCTGGAGCACACGTGAGCTTTTATTTCTGGGATAGAGGAATGGGGGCAGAAATAGGAAGCAGCTTGTTCTCAGCTCAGGCATTCGGTGCCTGCTGACCAGCATGTATAAGCTCACACAATTGATGGTGTACTGAAATGATACACTGGAAGCTAAATGCATCTAGCTTCTTATAGAAATGTCATGCACCTTCCTTGCTTTTTACAGTGCCACCTTCTTTAAATATCCCCTTCTACCCCTCAGGTCTTCCCCAGCTTCCCCCGATCTGACTTTTTCCCTTTCCCAGTCTTAGTATTATTTCAGACTTTCTAGGCTTTTGAAGCTTCTAGGTTTTTTGCCATTCCAATCAGTTCAGTACTGTGGCTCCTATGGTGCCTTTATAGAAATTGCAGTTGATCTGTATGCTTTAACTCTGTTAGGTGGAGTTGATTTGGATGCTGCATCCAGAATTTTGAGGGCCGATATAATGTTTTTGGCTGGTTGCTTGGAGTGCTTGGTGAAAACCATCCTTCATGAGTTTTTCTACTCATCATCTTGGCTTTGAGGGACTTCTTGGTTTAGGTTAGACACAGCTATGTTTCTTCAGGATCTGGCAGAAGGTGTGCCAGCAACATCTTATTTTTATACTCTGGTGAAAAGTAAGTTGACTCTTTCTGATAAACTTGACTGGACATTTTCAAAACAGATCATGAATATTATCTTTTTCTGATTGGATTTGATCCAGCTGCTACTGAGCTTGAGGGAAAGTTTCCTGCTGATCAGGGAAAACTGTGCCTCTTGTGGTGGAATGGGTTTTCTGGTGGTTGTTTTTTTTAATTTTTTTATTTTTTTCAGTTGCCCACTGAATTCTGGTTTAGTGGTATACTATTGTATAACTACTCATTTCCAGGTTTTTTTGAGGTGGTTGGGGCTAATGGGAATCCTGAGGTTAGATTCCTGGCTATGTTTCAATGCAGTATAACATCTTTTGCTTTTTCTGTCTTCTCTTTTCTCGTCTGTTTCCAGGTCTTTAATAATCTCTGAATTATACAGTTTATAGTTGTGTTGGCTTTTGTGCTGGTAGGGAAATCTGGTGACTGAAAATTGGAAACCTTTAAAGGTTTCCAATTTAAGCACTTTCAGAGGTTTCTGGTTTTCATTGCTGTTGTATGGGTGCAAAACCAGAAGCGACTGAAGCCACCAGCTTCCTGTTTAATTGCATCCTGAGCCCTAAAATGGCTAATAACTTAATTAGGTAGGCAGAGGAGGAGCTGTTTTTTGCAAGGTTTACTGGTACACCTATGCAGCAGAGCAGATGACAATATGCTTACTTTGCTGCAGTTTTATTTGGCCAGATGTGAGCCAGATGTGAACAAGTATAGCTGTCTTAGTAAGATGTTGTGGTAGTAAACATTTTCTCTCAACTAATGCCAGTTTATTTGGGCTAGACAGAGACTGGAGCTAAGGGAGCAGATGTGCAGGCTTACCTAGCTGCACTCGATGGCAGGACCTTTCCTACTGATGGAAAGATGAAGTTAGCTTTGTCAAGGAATGATATATAAGATGCAGCAGGCCCTGACTAGCTTTGGGGAGGGCCGTATGTAAAGGTCCATCCTGAGCTTCTCTGTGGCTTTGCTTATTAACCATCAGTTTCCCGTTTTCCATGCATGTGTTTTCAGCAGTAGTTGCTCTTTCTGCTGGGTTTCAAGATCTGGGGACTGTATCAAGGGCTGTAAGAGAGATTTATTGTTTGTTATTACTCCCCTCTATGGATATATTCTCTGGCTCCATCTACCTCACGAGTCCCCCACTGTGCTGTCCACTGGACAAGAGCACTGAGGAAGTTACGTGAACGGGACAACTTCCTATTTTGCTCCTCATGTTGCTTCCCTTTCATGTTTTTGTGTGCACTGAACAATGTTAAAGGCTTTACAGTAAATGTCATCCTTACAATACAGAGGAAGATACTATTGGTCCAGAATTTTGAATAGTTCAAATTTGAGAAATGTAGCCTCAAAAGCCAGTTTAGTCTTGCCTTGAATCATCAACCTAAGTAATTGGAAAGAAAATATTTAATTTCTAAAATTCAGACCCGTCCTTGGCAGTTTGATGTTTGCTACCCACTAATCTCACCATTAATTTACCATGTATGTACTCACAGATTTGCACTCATGAAGTGATTGTTCTAATGAGCCAGAAGCATGATAGAAAGGAAAAACCTTGTTCATTTCCTTATGACTTGCAGCTTAGCTTTATCTAAAAGAGCTGTACTGAATTGGTGGCTACTTAGATTTTCATCTCATGAGGGAAAGCTTAAGATAGATACTGATTTCCTTTGTTTACTAAAAGGACCAGGAAATTTAAAACTGAGTGGGTATCTTGCTATTTCTGTCAAGAAAATACTTTTCTTGCAATTACAATCCTTTTTACATACTAACAAAATAAAGTGCTGTTGGTCTGACCTTTATGAAATACATTTTAAACTGCAGGAGAAATCTTAGAATAAATAAGCAGTTACTGACCTTGGTTTTTTTGAAGGTAATGCTGATGCTGCATCGCTAGCTTGGCTGACCCTCAGGATGGTGGCAACCACGGTTTGTTGTGGAATCTTGTTTAATCACTGCCTCTTATGTGTTCATTTTGAATACTCATGTCTTAGTTTTCAAACTATTTTATTTTTTTGTGGGCAGCCTGGTGAATGCTAAGTTATGTAAGCCGGTAGTAGGGTAGGGGCCTTTCTTTTCTTCATTGTTTGCAATACAGTTGGTAAAGATGCTCTTTAGATTAGATTGAGGTCTCACCAGCATCTGGGTAAGATGCTGGGTTGGATTCTGGCCTTTGGGTTTGGGGTAAACTCTGTCTTTTGTGAAGTGTTCTCAACTGCAGAAGGAGTGTCTTGTAAGCTCTTGTCATGACGGCTATAACTAGAGAAAACTTCGTGAATTCAGTAGTTCCTGAAGCTGCCTTAGGTAATAACAAAACTGAAGGTATAATTTTTTTCCCTTGGGTTTCCAGCTTGGACCTACAACCAAACCCCAAAGGGCTGTGTTTTGGATCTGGAGATTTGAATCAACACTCAGTCCTCTTGTCTGATGTCCTGGAGGGGAGGGTTGATGTTAATGCAAAGTTGTATTTCGTGACTAATGCTTATTGTTCTTTGGCAGTTGGTTATCAGTTACGGTGAAAGTTTATGTACATGGACAGGCCCTGGAGAGGCAGTCCTGTGTTAGCAAGGTTATTGTTTTGCAAATGTTTAGAGAGAGATGAGCTTTATCTGTTTAAAGCTATTTGATTGTTGGCAGCCCAATCTACATAAATAATTTCCCTGAGCTCCTGTTGTAGGACAAAACATTGTAATCCACTCTGGACTCCTGGGCCTTTTCAGGCAAAGACACTTTAAAAAGTCCTAGAACCATGTATTTCTGTTTTATTAGTGCAGCAGGGTTTAAATCCTGCTTGACCTGTGAAAATCTGAAGACAGTCTTACATGTGTTAGTAACATCCAGATTGGATTAGTGTAATTCTTTGTTTGTAGTTCTGCCAGCATCATTATTCAGAAATTACCGCTTCAAAACACAGTAACAAGAATGATCTTTGGTGCTGCAGAAGCTAAACAATCCAGACCTCTCTCTTCAGACTCTCCCAGCTCTAACAAAATTGGCTGGAACAACTGTTTTCTGTCTTAAACTCTTTAATGATTAGGTTCTTAATTGTTTGACTGGGTGTCTGTGTAGGCACAGACCCAGCCATTTTTGAGTTAATGTTGGAGTTCTGGCACTAAAAAGCAATACTGAATAGATAAAATACGATCAATTTATATAAAGTGCTTCTTTAATACTTTCTTTGCCGTGGATTTTCTGTGAGTTTTTGTTAAATTGGTTTCTTGTTGATTGCAACTAGTATAGCTCCTCAGCTAATGGCATGTTGCAGATTTTAGGATTACTATTTTAAAGAGTTTCAGTCTTACTTGGGAATACTTTGTTAGAGGTATTTGATGTATACAGACTCGGTCACAGAGGGCATGGTTTGGTATTCCTTACTGAGACAGGACACGCATGAAGACTAAAAAGCATATCTATTTCTGTTCTGTTCTTTGCTTTATAGTTCGGGAAAGAACAAAAGCAAATGCTTAACTTTAACCACATGCTTCACTAGAACATTAGAAAATGTTCAAATGCTTCCCTATGTACTTTCTGAAATTAGGTTGTACCAAAGCTTTTATGCTCTTCCAAGCTAAATGGGATTTCTGCATATTGTTTTGTGCAGCCCCCTCCTAATGGGACTTTGGTTCTGAGGAATGTTTTCTGGGCTTTCTCACAGCCACTGCATCTGTGCAGGTGAAGACTGAATCTAGAAGGTTCCTCTTCTGAAAATGTGGAAAAATCACCTGCCAAGGAGAGACTATAATAGCATGTGCTTCTGTTTTCTGTGTTGGCTCCACACAAACTGACTTCCTCTCTGTGACTGTCTTTTTAAACAACTGAGATCAGAGGGTAGATAATTTAGCTTCAATGCTACCCTGTTTTCGTTATCAGTATAATTCTGCATCTATGCCATACAACAAAATGGGTCAGCAGAAGTTTTTAACCTTCCCAGATTTGAAGTCATGTGTGTTTGTTGTGAGCAATGCTAACATGCCCTGTTTGCTCTTAGACAAGAGGCAACAGAGGTGCGTGGCATGGGGAGTTTCCAACAGGTTATTTATTCCCTCTTGCTTGGGGTTTATCAAGCCACCAGTATGGTGGCAGTTATTAGTTTAAGTACATTCCTACTTTCCTATTTCCAAAACACTATCACAGCAGTGAAACTGGACGAATGTAATGCTTCCCTTGTGCTTCTACTTCTAATGTTGCTTCTGTAAGAGTCTTTTTTGAAGACAGAACTACCAAATACTACTCCTTTGTAGATCAATGTTCTACTGCCCAGGTTAGTCTCATTCATAAATTAGTAGTTAAGTCTTTTCTGCAACTTTTCTATGTGGGTAAAATAAGCATCTTTGTCAAACATATTTTTAAAAATAATTCTAATGTTCTAATAATGCATAAGTGGTTTGGAAAGAAAGATAAGTAATAGTTTATTGGAAATTTGAGTAGAGAAGACAAAAGGACATTTCGTCAACAAAATATGCTTTACCAATGCCATTCTTTCAGTATCATCGTGCTTTTAATTTATCATGCTAGATTGCTGCATAGAAAAGCCAAGAATTTCTGTAAAGAAGCTTCTTAAAGTGCTTGAAATGTTTTGCCTTTAGGTGTGTTAGAATATTTCATTTAAAACTTCCAATGATGGGAAAGCGTGAATTCCTCAAATAGGAAATTGTTCACACAATAGAGCAACTTCAGTGACACTTTCCTTGGTTTAGCTTTTGAGAGCTGGAGAGGGTGTGAGCCACCCCAAAATGTTCTGGCATCTGGGAGAACCGAGTTTAGGAATATAGTAATTAAAGGGAACTGACTAGAGCCCTATCATCCTCATAAATTGTGATGGAGTAACAAGTGCCTCGGCTAATTTACAGTAGCCCCTATGTGTATGTTTGTAGTGTACAGCAGATCTGAGACAATTTGATTTTGCTTAACCCAAAGATTGAAACCGTAGATATTTCCAGTAAGCTAATAGCTGGCTGTTCATGTTGTTTGGGGAAGACTGAGGACGTACACACAAGCAGGTTACTAAGCATACACCAGGCCACAATGACTGCTTGTAACACATGCGCTAGGACTGAGGTAAGCATGAACAAATTTAATTAAAACAAATTCTACTGGACCAAATTCTGCTTTCCACAAGAGGTTCCTCCAAAGCACTGTTTCCAGGAGAAACTCTGCACTTGACATCTGGCCTTGTATCCAGTACAGGTGCCTGCATTGCATGGATAGGTTGCTGATGGTCACACAACAGTGAAAAGTTAAATAAACATCTCTGTTGCCAATGTGGGGCACACCGAGTGGATGAGGTGCAAGAAATCAAGACTTAGGACAGTCTTACAAGATCTTATCTGAGAAGGGAACTTGCTGAAGCACAAAATTGAGATAGATTTCCCGTGGTGGTACAACATCATTCTGTCCCCCAGCACAGTGAAGTACTGTGAATAAGCTACCATAAAGGGCAGAAAAGAGAGATTAGAAAAACCATGAGTGGCTGTGTATGGATGCAGCTTCCTTGCACATTTTAAGCTCTTTATTTTGTGGCTGATTTTCTTTAAACATGTAATACACGTTGCCAGCCTTTACTTAAAATTCTATTCCCCCGAATGATGTTAAAATGTTGCAACAATTCAGCTGGGAAATGTACAGTACAATTTCTTTCCTTTTAAGGGTTGAGAGGTCCTTATCTAATGTTTCTAAGAGTTCATCTGTTAGGTTCTCACTACTTCAGACTGTGCTTTTTATTTCGAGAGAAATTGCAACAGATTTAATGAAGGGAACATTTTGAAACCAATTTTCAGTATTCTTTTCCTAAAGGGATTAAACTGCTAATGTAAATGTTCACAATAAAGCAATGCTTACACATATGATGAAATTTGATATCCAATCATTCTCTGGCATTCACACACTTGGAAAGAGTTGATTGAAATTAGTGCACCCTTCATGTGCCCCTGCTTTTTCTCTTGATTTGTCACACTATTGAGAGCATCGAATTAGAAATTCCATTGGATTTTAACTGATTTAACCCCTGCAGTAGACAGGTTATAATGAATCTTAAATTGGGGGATGTGTTGGTGGTTGTACTCTAGACCTGCATCAAGGTACAGATTTGAATGACAGTATGTATTTTTATTGTATTGTGTTCTAGAAACACATGTTAAAAGAAGCATTTCTGCAAGTGAGGGAGGAAAGAGGATAGAATTTTTCTCTTTGATTGTGGGTTATAGAGACCATAGATTTTCTTCCATTAGAAGCCTGAATTTATCAAAGTAAGGGAAAAGAAACCATACTGCTGGCTAGAGCCAGACTACACATCTTTTTGGTGGGGAAAAAGCATTTTATTTTTTGAACTAAAATGTTCTGACTGAAATATTAAATATAGCACTGGATTTTGTTTCTTGCTTTTGATGTTTAAAAGGGAGTTCTCTCCCACACAAACCACATGGGTGTTTGACAGGAACTGGTAAGGAGGCTTGTTACTCTTCAGTAGCCTATCATTTTTGAATGAATAAACATTTTAAGGGGTGTGGTATCTTGACAACCAACCAGGAAAGGCCTAGTGTTTTGAGATTTAGAATAAAAAACTGACTCTGGTGAGCTTTAATACTGAAGGATGGCAAAGAATTTCCCAAGAGACATGTATTGTGTCCCATAAACTAGAGATGGTATGGAAAGAAATTGATGATGAAAAGGCTGGTTGTTATAGACCCTGAGGGTGGCTCACAAAAATTTTGTGAAATGTTTGTACCAATAAGAAAAGCACCTAAAAGAAGCCTTGGAGATTGATCATGAGGGATTTGAATCACTCCGATATTGATTGGAATAATAACCATGCAGAATTCAAGGAAGACAGGCTTTTAGTGTGGCGCTTCTTTCATAACGCAATTTGTTGAATGGTCAATATAGCCAGAGGATATTTTGGACCTAATCCTTGGAAATGAATCAAGTGCTTTATGATTTAATAAGGCTGGAAAATGGGTACTACTTGTATTTGAGTAAAACCTTCTAGAGCTATCATCCAATTTGAAATACTTGTTAAGAGAGAGCACTAGATGAAGCAACGCGAAAGTGACTTTGAGAGACTGTAAAATGCCCTGAGGTATTTTGATTAGAATTCATCAGTTTACAGCACAAGAGTGGGACAGCGGTCGGAGGGATTGCAGCTGACATTCATCCCAATTGGACTGAATAAGCGTGTGGGCAAAAGGGCAGCAGATACCATTGTGCGAAATTGGCTCAAGGGAGGATATAAGCAACAAGTGTGCAGCTTTCAACATACAGCTGACTGTATAAACAAATCTGTTTTAAAGATAATTGAGAGTAAATATGAATACTGAACATGGAGAGCCATGTGGTACATTCTAACCTGAGGTCAAGGGTTTTCCAAATATACTGACAGTAGTGTGTAGGTATGTGGAGAACCAATTCCCTGGGGAGCTGGGGAAAGAGCTGAAGATGGAGAATGAAGAAACAGCTGACATTTGTTTTATTTGAAAAAGCAAAACAAACTTGCTTATTTGTTTTGTACTTTAGAGAGAAAGAAGAAATGTGGCTCTGTCAAGGAGATGGGTGAATTTGCTAAAATTTGAAGGGGCAAGCTAAGACAAGTAAACAGACCAAGTAGCAGAGGACATGCTCATCAAAGATTAGATACTGTTCAGAGCTGGGTAGAGGGGAGGAGAAATCTCTGTTAAAGGAAGAAAAGGCAACAGATGAAGCCTTTAGCTAAGTCAGGTTAATATGTTTCTATTTTTTTTTTACATTAGAGAAGTAATAAAACCCATTGAATTTATATATTATACAGAAACTGGTTGTTGTCCTGAGTGAGGAGCAGGGCATATTACAGCTCTGAGGAAAGAATTTAATATCTTTTCCCTCAAAAAGAATTTAATATTTTTCCCTTGGAAAGTTCCTGAGCCTTTGTACTGGCTAAAGAAACTGTGTGTACCTCTATGCTTGTAGGGATAAAGCTTTGTCCATTCTTTCTGCTTTTCTCTTGCATGATTCAGGAAAGAATACAGTGTGTGATGCTCCTTATTCTTATATGTGCAGACCCATGGCCCAAGCAGCCTGATTCTGGTCTTAGGAGTATTTGTAATCCTTTGTGTGAATGTATAGCAAACAGTAGCCTCCAGAGATCACCTCGTTTTATTATGTAGTAAATGAGAGAAATACCATGCAATGAGAATGAAGAAGACTCTGTAATGCAGAGTCATGGGTAGCCTGAAATTGAGTTTAAGTGTATCTATCTTGTGTTTAGACTTTAATAAACCACAGATTTCATGGATGTTATGGCTTAGTCTATGAAAACTAATCTGAGTGTGACATCTTTGAAGAAATTATGTTTTCTTTCTAATGCCTGTCAAGCTTGTCTCACTCCTTTAGCATGATTAAAATAGACAGGATTTCTAGTCAGGTAAAATCCTGCTTATGTTAGCTGTCAATAGAGCAAAACAAAACAACCCCAGAACAGTTGTTTGACATGCTCAGTACCAAACAGTGTTTTGGTAGCAATGAGACATAATTGGTTACACCAGTAATGGTCTCCCCAATGGCACCTGTTACCTACACACATTTCTGTACTCAGCAGACATTGGTACAGAGGGGGAAAAAAACCCCACCCCAAACCCCAATACTTTGAAATTCCAAACTTAAAATGCTTTTGTTTCAGATGGGAAAATAATGCTCCCAGCACCCACCCTGCTCCTTCTGAAATTCTTAAAAGTTTTTCCATTTCAGTGTCCCTTGGAACCACTTTAATTTGCTTGCACTAGCCCTTTATGTTTTATGTACACATTAGAGAAGCGGTATCTTTTATTTGTTGAACATAAAAGGCTGGTTACATAAAGTATATTTTTCCATCACATCTCATGACTGCTACCTGATTGTTATCTCAGGCTAGTGGAAAAATGTGGTTTCTTGGGTAATGAGGGAAACTAGGGAGTATGTATTGAAGGCAACAGTCATGCTATACTGACCAGGAATAGTATTTGGTGGGCTGGCTATAGAAATATCCCTGAGGGCATCAGCCTAGTTTATGACTATAGTTAAAATAACAGGCAAACTGGATATTCACATCAGTTTGTGGGGGCCCAGAATACGACTAGAAATGTGATCACTTCTGTACCAAGTACAATTTCTCTATGTTTTTATGTATTATCTTCAGACCATGTTTTGCTGTGGAAAGATGCAATGATTTTTGAGAGAAGATGACAAAGTAGTAATCAGCATGATACCTAGTCTTGACTATTTTTTGAAGGTCGATTACACTATGAATTTTGTTTATTGTCATTAACTATGGCAGGAATTTGGTTTTTTAAAATTTCTTATTGGCTAACATTTACTGTAATTTGCTGTTTAAATGTCACATAACACAGGTAACTAATTCTTGTTGTAGTTATCTAACTTGTTTTAAGCACCCTTTCCTACGCAACTGTGTTCACCAGGAATGAAAACTGCATTTGATACTAGTCAGGAAGGTCTTTATTTGCAGTCAGAAAAAAGCAAACAGCATTGATCAGTTAATCAAAAAGACGCTGCAGTGACCTTAGGAAGCTGAAGCATGTAGAGACCTCACACGTGTCTTAATAATGAAAAATCATGGAGTGTTAAAGAAAAACTCTGGTCCTGCAAGTATTAGTATTTTGGCAGCACCCTATACTTAGTCAAGCCCTGTCAGCTTCAGCTGTAGGAGTGCAACAGTCCAGCAATGTGCTTATAGAGCCAGGGTGCATATAAGCAGGGAGTAATAGATATGTCAGGCTGGAAAGGACTTTGAGAAGTAGCTGAGTCCAATGCTTTGCACTGACACAGTATGTATTTCTTCTGTCACTGTTAAAAACCTTCAGGCACATGTAGGAACAGTATAGGAGATTATACAACCTCTCTCGGCAGCCTTACTCTAGTGTGTCACCAACTTTAGTGGTAGAAAATTTTTCCTAGACCTCAGACTGAATCTTTTAGATGCAATTAAGCTCATTCCTCTTGTTTACCCTAGTAAACACATGAAGATAATTGGATAATTGACCCTTTTTTTTAAACTTTTTTCTTCTTGGAAGGCTTGGGAAAAGGTTTAAGTTTGGTTAAAGGGCACAGATGAAATATGTCAGAGAGAAAAGCAGTGAAAGTAACTTAGTGACTGGAATTATTTTCCATTCCATAGATGAAAATACATGTTTTTCTCATGGTATTCTTAATGCTAGCAGTCCATTTACCTAATGGAACAAAATAGTCAGCTTGCATGCAATTTTGTAATTACATATGGGAATATTATGTTGACAAACAAGAACTTACTGCTCCACCAGCATTTTGAAGTACCATCTACTCTTCACGATGAAGCATTTATAAAATAGACTATTTCTGGAGCATTTCATTTTTGCATGACTAATTGCATGTTATAAGTTACAATGGCAATTTGTTTCTCTTGAAAGATGCTGCCCACATCTCTCACCTCATATATTGATTTGTCTGGAGACAGTTAATGAAAGGAGACCATTTGAGATACATTTTTATTCCAGAGATCATCTGCAGGCATGGTAATAAGAATATAAATAATTGCAAGACAGTTTAAAAAAAAAAAAGGGAAACAAATGCTGTTTTGTCAAAAGACAATCTGATAAACACACTTCCAACTCTGGCTTCTGCCAGGGCAGCTCTTTGCAGACAAACCTGTTTGCCAATAAAACTATGTTGATTCTTTTGGGGGTCTTGTAAGTAATGATTTTTAAACACTGGTTCCCAGCACCTGGGAACCATGTTCCATGAGAAGGACCATCTGTAGTTGCCTTATTCCATATACTGTCTCCCTAAACATCTGCTAGGGAGACAATAGGTACATAGATTTTTGGCCTGTCCCAGTGTTGCCTCTATAAGCTCTTTTGGTCTTCATAGCATAAAGTAATTATGCCCAAACTTCTCTAACTGCCAGATATTCACTTAAATGGGATTCATGGGTAACAAGAGCCACATAATTTCCTTACTGTTGAATGGCTGGAAAACATTAAAGTGAACTCATTATGGATAGTATATAATAAAAAAAATGTATTTCTGGAGTTTTGAGAGAGAATCTAGCCTACTAAAATTAATCAGCTCTTCAGAGTTTCAAGACTGTTTTTCTTAATAGTAATTGGCCACTTGAACACTCACAAATGTCTTGATAATACAGTCTCACAGGAGAGCAATAGCTGTGTTATAACTACACACACTCCTTTTTGAATGATTCTTCTTTCTCCTCATTTTTTTTCCCCTTTTCTGTTAGGTTCTGACCTTTGCATTTGGTGTATTTTCCCTGTTACAAGCATGAAACCCTTTTTTGTTTGGAGCAGTAATGTGTGACTGACTGGACATGCTGCTTTATTATTGCAGAGATGACTAGCCCTCTCCCAAACATATACAGAGATATACAAGCCAAGAAGCAATGTTTTAAGCAAATAGAGGCAATCTAAAAATCTGTTTAAAAGTTCTATTCCTGTAACAGTGTCCTAAGGGTTAGTGTTAGTTTTATTGTCTGTTCAATGACAATTGAAAAGGGATTTGCACATCTAATTTCTCAAGAAATCCAGCTGAAAAGTCCAAGTCTGATATATTTTTCTTGGCTGGGCACAGCAGGGATGGTTTCTAAGTGGTCTACTGAAGGAGCACATACTATGTTAAGATGTGATACAGCAGAGAGTGGGGAATATCCCTTTTAAGACTGTGTTTTAAGAAAAAGGTGAAAAAACAGGAGATTAGAAAAGTCCATGGGAATCAACACAAAGAGTAAGAAAACATGGCTGATGAAGGAAGGCTGAATAATTTTCCTTCGTTTCTCTAAGGACAAGACTGAGATGAACTTTAACATGTCATGTTGTACTTTGTTAGACTCTCTAGTTGGGGCAGGGTATGTAGGTGGGTAAAGTGAAATCATGTAAGGAGTAGTAAGTGTCAAATAAATATTGCATATAAGATGCATCCCCTGCCCCAGGAAAAACATAATTGGCCTCTTCACTGATGTGAGTTAGCATAATCCATCAAAGTAATTTTTTTTTATTTTGGGCTCAGAAATGCCCTTTACCTCTTTACTGCTTTGTCCTGAAACTGCATTTTGAACGCCTATCTGGAGATCACAGCTGGGATAAAGCCGTTGTGCTGGTTGTTGCACCTGTAGAGTGAAACGTGTCCCAGAGGTGATCCCAAAGACATAAATTGGAGACTCAGGGCAGACAAGAAAACTGAATGATGTATCAGGTCAGAGAAGGAACCTTAATTTGGGGTTTCTTGTTTTTGCCTTTTGGAGATCGTAGCAATTTTCAAACCAAATGTGAATTTGGCACACTAAGGTGTGTATTGTATGTCGGGGGATCAAGAGTGCTGCTGTCTTGGGTGTGTGTTCAGTGTGAAGAGAACGCTGAAGCGTGGAGGGTCTGCTCTTGGTAACGCTGGTGTAGGCTTCAGTCGTAAGTGAGCTTAATCCCTTTCAAGAACAGACTGTAAATAATGCTCTTTCTGACTTTACCTTGACAGTGCACAGTGTTAATCTATTTCTTTAGCTTGCTGTTTAGTTTTTATAAACTATAAACTAACATAAAAATCACAAGCTGTGAGCTGATTGGATTAATGCACCAAAATGTGAACTCTTGATCTTAGTCATTAATGGAAGTGTTAAATGTGAAATAGAAAAGAGGTGATGCCTAAAAAAATAAGCATGTTGGAAGAGACTGGGAAAAGCAGACATTTAAAGAGTTTTCCCTGAGCATCAGGGAGTATGGTGATTCTCATAGGAGCTGATAATAAGAAAGAACCAAAGATATGCCTAGAGCCATATTATGGTTATCCAGCCTTGTAAGGATTTGCATTTATTTTGTGAGCAGATGATGGGTCTTTTCTACTGAGTTCTAACAGAAATCTCCAAAGAGATTCAGTGTTAAATATTTTAGGATGATTGTCAGAATCTGGAGCTTTGTTTTCAGAGCTTCCGTGTGCTGTTCTGTTGAAGATGAATTGCTTTACTACTTGAAATCTGAGTTATGTGTCTTGCTCTTGAAATCAGGGGTTTTTACGAAGCTGGTTTTAACTATTGAAAAGACCAACCTAAACCTCATAGACTTGTGTATTTGATTGTTTTCTGAGTAACAAGTTATCTAAAAGCTGAGTTGCTTATCAAATAGAAATTAAGTCTGGAAAACAAAGCATGCTGTGTTTTGTGGAATAGAGAGGGAGGAAGAGAGAATTGTGTACTCTTCAGTGACCTTCAGTACATCAAATTCAAATGTTTCCAACACTGTTTACAATTCTATATTGGCATACGTTTAGAGGGAAAGAAACATATAGGAATTGCTGTACTGGATTAGGTTAATTGGCCATTTAGTCCAATATCCTGTTTTCAATATTGGACAGTACCAGATGGATTGAAAATACACGAGAAATGTCACAATGCAACGTGCCTAGCTTCTGTCAGTTAATAGGTTAAGCCTTGGAACATGAAGCTTTGAATTTATTATCAGTATTTTGGAAAAAAAACCCCAACAAAACCCCCCAACAACAAACAAACAAAACCAAACAAAAACCACCCCCACCCCCCCCCGCTTAATGTGAGTGTTTTCTCCAGACTCTTGTCTCAAAGAGGAAAGCAGACTGCAGTAATAGATTTATTCCCTTCAGACCAGAAGGCTGTTTTTTCTGCTGAGACAGAGTGGCTCCCAACTCCCCTGTGGGAAGGCAGAACTTCTCCCCCTTTCTTGGTACACCATCACAGCAGTGTGGAGAGCTGCTGCTGATTGTCTGAATTCCATAGTTGGTATTTAGACAAAGCGTCATAATGGATGATATATAAAAATCCAGGGCAGGTAGACAGGATCTGTTATTCATAATATCTGTGCATTGGCTGAAACCTGGGATTTTGAGTAACTTGATGAATAGCAATGCTGGAGTTTCTGATAAAAAGCAAAACAAAACTCCTAAAATGTGTTTGTGACACATTTAACTATGCATCGAACAGGGGAAGGCAGCTGGGTCGCCACTTGCATGGTGCTGAGTACGCAAAATTGGCACAGATGCTGAGGACTGAAGAACCTTGAATGGGTGGCCTTAGGGGTCTTTTGTTCCATCTACAGTGGACAAATGCTGAGTTCTGCTTCACACCTTCTCCTGTTAAACTGGATGCACTAGCTACCCATCACATCCACCCTTGGTGTACAAAGTTCACTTCCACACTTGCTTTATAGCAGAATTGGACACATTGACCTCAGTACTGTGATCTTTTCAAGGCCAGTATAAGTACAGTGAGTTTTTAAGGGCCATTTGAGAATTGTTCAGTGGGGGAAAAAAAAGCAAACTCAAGTTTCCCATAGAAAAAAAATATTCTTATTATACAGAAGCTGTGGAAAAAAGAAAGGTAACTTTAATTTACCTTTTGCTTTTTTCAAGGTCTCTTAGTGCTTCACTTAAATTCACATATAACATAATACACTGGGTTTTTATGGTAGCAATATTCATAGTTTAAATTAACATCCCTAGAGCAGACATAGTACCTAATTAAGGTTGAGCAATGTCTCCTTTGGGGCCAGACTGACCAGAAATTCCAGCAGGGTGTGGTTGTGCCAGGGCAGGAGCAGAAGGGCAGGACTCTGCTGCTCCCATAGTTTGTAGGGCAATTCGCCACCATGTCCTTAGATAATTTCTTAGTCCTTCCATGGTTGGCACTGCGGCCAATTCAGATGAGGGCTGCAGACAGGACTTCTTTGCTCTTCATGGGCACTCCTGAGAGGAATACCCTATTTTCTGTGACCTAGAAAACCCTAATGAAGAGCCATGTGCCTTACTTCTGGTTATCTTTACCATGCTGCAGAAGGAACCCTGTGTGCTATTGTCAGTAGGATTAGTTATGGAGAACTTCGCATGAGTGGACGTGGGAAGAGCTGGTTCATATAGAGGTGCTAAATAAGTGGCAGTAATTCCAAAATGTAAGAAGTAGATGTCATCCAAAATGGAAAACAGTAGCTACAAGCTAGTTATAAAAGAGAAATAATCAGTGAGTTAAATTTCTGTTAATGAGCTGCTATTATAATACTAACAAAGGCAACACAAAAGCACAAAGGCTATAAAAAAAGAAAAAAAAAAAGGCAGATCAATTAGGGTTTGGACAGATTAAAAGAATCAAATTGTTCCATGGGTTTAACTCTACATGTTCAAGAATGAGTATGTCTTAAGGTGAGATTCAATTGAATAAACCACATTTATTTATTTCGTGGAGCATCCAGAACACACTTAAAATGTGGTGCTAGAAAGCTCTTCTGGGTAGGCCCAGACAACAAGCAACTGTAAATCAATGCTAAAAAGTTGGAGGCTCTTACTACAGAGATAAAGATAGTGATCCCCATATTCAAGTTTTCCTGAGACATGCCATCAGGAAAGACTTCTGCTCCCTTTTTCCTTTTGACAAATGTTAACTTGGAAATGCAGCAGAGGAAAAGCCTTCTAGCTGTAGAAGTTGCTTGATGTTGTTGCAGGAACCGTTGCTGAGGTTTGGTTAGAAATTGTTATGTATATAATACGCAAGTGCTGTTTCTCCCCTGTGTATTCAGGATAATGATGGTGAAATCACAAAATATCCTGCAGAGTATCCTTTGCATAGTGTACCAGGAGAGTAGTGTGCCTACAGATACCCTACCAAATGGTTTTAACAGAAACTGTGGTGGGAACAACTGGGAGATGCTGAAGCGGCTGTATTATGGGAAGCTGTTGAGACAGGTAAACGGAGTTGGCCTGTCTTCCCTGTCTTTTTCCATCTTCATAGCCTGGCATCATATCTCTGCTGTCCAACCTTCTCGTTAGCTATGCCGTAGTGACTTTGCTAAACCTGTTAGGTGGCAGTCCAGGTCATTTTCCAGTTGAGATCCCATCTTATCCTGGCAATTAGTGTGACTTGTCCTGTGACTCCAGCAAAAGAAGTTTCTGCTAGTGCACTTAGGGCAAATGCCTGACAGCTGGAGAAGTGTCATTAGAATCATTTCTTAAAGGAAATAGCTGAAAAGCAAAGACTATAACATATGATTGTGATGTGCTGTTTTCAGGCATGCAGACAGTTGCTAAATAGAATAACCCACGTTTGTAATAACATTACCAATTCTCTGGTGATTGCTGATATGATAGAGTCTCTGCCTTGTTCTGATGGAGGCCAAAGCCTATTTTTTGCAATGCTTGTAGGGCTGTGGCTGTTCCAGGCATGGAAGTAAGGGCAGGTTATTGGTTTAGCTGGTTGGTACCTAGTGCTATAAGAAAAAAAAAGAATAACAGCTGAAGGCAAAAAATTCACAGGACCTTTTTAATCTTGCTTTGTGATAAAACTCAGTCTGATAGGGAGTGTTCTTGTGGCTTTGCTTAATAAGGTTTGTGAGACGATCTTTATCTGTCTGGTCATGTAGTACATACTATACTCTTTGGAAGGTCTGCCAAGAAAGACTTATGGTAATATATTGGCGGCATGATACAAGCATATGGAGCAATACCTCTGAAGCATCACCCACAATGATAGGCTGTTTCCAGGTGTTAGCTGAGCAGTTTTAATAGTTGCTTTCATATGTTGTTGTTCTGATGCTGGATATGGATTCAGTTATTGATTGTAGTATTCCCCAGTTGCTGATTTGATTTCTCTGCTGTGTCACACATTGCTACTTGTACTGGGATAACTGAGTCATGACTAAGAAATGTGTACAGGTGTCACAAGCCTTAAGTTAAACCTAATCTTGCAGAACACTGATGACTATTCCAAATGTCATCTTGAAATACGTGAGCTAGAGAGCAGTGGTATTAAGCCAGATTAGATAGTGATGACCAGATAAATTTAAGTGATCTCTAGCAGTTAAAAATGAAATGTGCCCACCAAAACTTCTAAAAAAGATATTCCTAACTATGTTCCTATAGTCTGTAACCATGGATTGAACGATGAACCCAACAAAATTATTCAAAATGCAGGGTTGCCAGCTCCCTTTTTCTCTATCTGTAAGGGGTTACATGTTAACTGATTGAACTCTTCTTTCCTGTACATGAACAAGTGCCACAGGAGCCATAATTATTCAAGTATGATTTGAGAGTGTTTGTTTAAAACAGTTGCATTTTTATTTTTTTTTTCCTGGAGTGTACTGCATTATTCCTTCTTTGGGTAGCAGAAAATGGATTCTTTTGATTAGACAGATCAAATGTCTGCTGAGACCATATGAACATAATGCTGACTGCAGGCAGGATTTACCTTGGGAGCTAAGAGGATGAAACACCCCTACTACTATTAATTGGCATAGCCTACCCACTCTGGGCTATACGAAATGATATTCACCACATGGCTCTGTAGTCCTTGCCCTTCAAATTGGGGCTGTTCCCAGCCTTGTGCACAGGAGGCTCTTGGGGCAAATGTGTGCATTTATAATTCTTGTTCTATGACTGCTCTGTAATAACCTGTGCTTTGGAGAACAGTGTTGTCAGTAAAGGTTGTAGAGGCAGAACACTAAGAAAGTGGACAAAGAAACTCTATGAGAATGGTCAAAGCAAAATTGAGAAACTAAAATATCATAAAAAATGATTGGATTTTGAAAGACACAATGTGGAATATACATAGCAAAATTCTCTCTGAATGCTGGGTGGTTAGGTGGTGGTTTTGGTTTTTTTGTTTTGTTTTTTTTTTTTTATCTTCAGTCTGCTGCTTCAGCATCAGGATATCTAGTGATAAGGGTTGATTGCATATCAATCACCACAGCTTTCTTGCAGTGGGGATAGTATGTGTCATTGCATCTATAAGAAATTATTTCTACCAGGACAGAAATAATGGTTTACAGTACATCAACTTGGTTTCAGGATCACACAAGACATAATTTACATGAGCTCTCATGACAGATAGAAAATGAACCGTAGGTGCTGCTGTACTCATGGAAGCTGAGACCAGACTAGAATATTTTTTTAGTCTGAAAAGGCTCTGTAAAAGGGTTTCCATGATTTCTAGGGTTTCTTTGCAGCTTAGAGCTGGCATTAGTTAATTCAAGAAGCATTTTATGACTGGCCCATTTAATTAATAAAAAAGGTGTCTCAGATCCTCTGTAAAGATTTAATCTTTGGCTAGCTCCAAGGGTGATTACAGTACATAATAAGTTAGGTCTCGGGCTGCCCCAGCACCTCAGCTACCATGCACAGAGATGCAATGGAATTAGATGCATGTACAAGTGTGAATGGACTTTTTATTTCTGGTTGTTTCAGTAAAAGCTATGGATCTGGTTGAGAAGTTTCAGCAAGGCTCTGTAACAGGCTAGTGTTGGTTTTTAACTGAAAGTTATTACAAATTAACCTAGCCATGAAAGGAGATGGCAGTGAGTGACAAGCTTATTATGAAAAATTTCTTGAAAAGATCTGTACAGTCCAGGGTTATGTATGTTCAAAAGCACTGGATCATGGATAAAGACAGAATTGATAGTTGCACACCATGAAGCCTGCTGAAGTCAGTGTTTTGTGAAATTCAGCTGGTTTTGACTAGGGATCTAGAATCGCGGGAAACTGCACTTTTGATGCTTCCTTTTGAAAATGGTGCAGGGAAACTGAGTTTATAGAGTGCACAAGCAAAGATTCCGGGATAGTCACTTAGGAGAGAAGATTTAAAGACCCAATATATTGATGTCTGATCGGTGTGAGGATGTGGGTGTGGGGAAGCATATACCTGTGTATGGAGACTTGAGTGTTTTTGGGAGGAAGAAGTTGTCTTCACTGCAGCACAGGGAAGTTTCCTGTAACTTGGAGTAATGGAAGAAAAAACTGGAGCAAGTAGCAAGAAGGTGGCTTCACAGTGAGAGAGATCAGCAACTGTTCCACAGTGTTTCAGGAGAAACACCGGTATCCTTATTCTAGGGGATATTTAAAACCCAGAAGCCGTTGGAATCCACAGTGGAGAAGGTTGCTGCTCTGACACAGAGCAAGGAGCTGAATAAGTCCCTTGTTTTCTCCAAGCAGGATAAATAAAAGCTGGATTTCTGCATCCCAAGCTGATGGCAGAACGCCAGCAGACCTAGGAAAACACTGTCAGTAAATAAATTTGATCGGCACTTTGAGATTTGCGCAGTGTGAAAACTAATGATATCACATTTAAAAAAATGTTTTAGAAAGTAACTGTTCCCATAGAAAAGCTCTTTAGATAAATATATGGATCTGCTTCATTTTTGAAGAATGTTTCCAAGACTGACAACTTGGATATGTGTTGTGGCTCTGACTGCTGGAAATTTTATCTATTTTTGGAGTACCACAGCGCTGGACATAAGGTCACAGCAAAATCAAATTCAGTCTTAGCACTGTCACTTATTATAAACCTCAGCAATAGATGAGATTCAAATGCGATTTCAGTGACCCTAGAGCTGTGGTTTCCAGTAAGCTTACTATTTGAAGGCGATTAACAGTTCAATGAGAGTGGAAGTGTAGCACAAAATGTGATACTTGAAAATCTTATTAGAGAACCAGTTCTGTAATTCATGGTGAGAAATGCATTTGTTCAAAAAGTGAGGAACTATTTTTAGGACCTGCACAAAATTCAAAAGGAAAAGAGATTGATACAGTGTGTGCAATTAAACAATCAAATCTAGTGCTTAATTAAATTGTTCAGTTAGAAGATGCTATGCTTCCTAAAATTTCAGAAATAATTATTGATCATCAAATACTCTGCTACTTCTGGGTTTGTCATCAGCTGAAACTGGTGAATTATTCATGGATTTTAATTTAATACGCTCTTTCTGGTGATCAGTATCTGTGTAAAAATGTCTAAATGTAAGTTGTTTTATTTCTTGTTGTCTCAGTACAAGCCCTGGCTTGCTCACACTGCGTGCTTGTCACTCCAGAGTAGGACAAGTCCTGCAGTCTTTTCCCAGACAAAATACACAATAGCTTCTCTGGAAGGTAGTGCATGAGAAAAGATGGTTTTAAAGTATAGAAATTATGGGATAAGGTGGTTTTTTTTAGTTTAATAAGCTAAATGAAAAAGGAAAAATCCTTCACAATCAAGTTTCCTTGGAAGAGAAAAGGCAACAACAACTGCTTTAATTTACCACAATATTTGCATATTTTGCATTATAGTTGTGCAAACAGGAGAGATTTAATCCTGCCTGTAAGCATATCTTCATAAATGCATTATAAAGCCTTCCAGAAAGAATAAAATCAGCTGAAAATATACAGCCCTTGGTAGGCATATCAAATTTATTACTTCTACTCTGTTCAGTGAATATTTATAATCAGCACACATTTGCACTTCTTGGTAAGAGCATTTTAGCAAACTTTACATTTAAAGACCTTATTTTCTTTCTCGTGTGAATTGGGACTTTTATGTCTGAGCCCGTACATGTGAGTGTATTTTTGTGTCTATATGCGTGAAGAATGAACCACCAGTCAGAGTGAGAAAACAAAGAGCAGGTTATTGGGTCAAAACCTAACTTTATCAACTATTTTCAAATTTACATGGAGTTTTCTCTCAGTGCTTGGAATCAATGTTAAGGTGAGATGTGCTCACATACAATGATGGCAACAATAGTTTCTGTGGTGATGTAAAGCATGGTTTATTTTAGCTCTGATATTACTCCTTGTATTAAAAGTGGCAAAGCAACTATGCTGAGACAGAGAAGCCCCCCCCCCCCCCCCCCCGTTTCTCTAATGCTGCAATACCTCTGTGAATGATGTAACTCCTATAAAACTAAACTTCAGGGATAATATTCTTGTTAAGCAAGCCCTTTGATTTCTGGGAAGACAGATGAGGGTTTTGGCACATCCATGCAGCCTGCAGATGCTTTATGTGGATGTTGAATTTGCGAAATTCCATCCACCCAGGGACTGTAATTATCTCTGTTAGAAGCTCTCTCTCTTCTCCCTGTGAGGTTTGAATGGTTTCAGACATAGGTGGGATACGTGAACCATTCCAAAACTGGTATTTTGAAGTGAAAGAGGGCTGTCAGGAAAGCATGAAAGATGTTGCTATCTTTCCTGACTGCTCTGGGTCTGTATGGACTATTACAGAACTGAATAAGGATGTGAAATGTACGCATGTGGCTTACATGTAGGACTCCTCTGCCCACCCCCACCCCCCCCCCCAAAAAAAAAAAAAAAAAAAGAGAATTAGGGTCTGGGCTGAGTGGCAGGTTGTTGCTTTTATTTCTGTCAGGGAGATTTATGAGGAGGTATCTTTCTCCTTCAGTTGAGCAGTCAGTTTTCATAGTTCCTCCCCACTGGCTTCTTCAGATAGTTGCCTGCCTGTTGTGCATGTAGCTGATGTATCTGTTGTCAGCCAAAAGGTTGGATAGAAGATCTGTGAGGGATCAGGTTGAAAACGCCACTACTGAGAAACACCTTATTTTTGTCCAAATCTGTGAATGGCAATATTGCACTTTGCACAATGGAGCCACTCTGATACTGTTGTCACAGACCTCCTGTAGCTGCTAGGATGGGGTACAGATGGCCTTCTTCACTGTAATCGCCACAGAAATTTCACTTGTTTTGTCTACTGCATACATGCTTGATGTCTTTCCAGATACACCACATCTATGAGGGCTGAGGGGATGGGAAGCTCACAACACTGTTGTGTGAGGAAGCCAGAGCAGAAGGTAACAAAGCCAGCGCTTGCTGCTACACCATTAATGGGGAGCATAAAATACAGCTCTGGGAGATCACATGCCTGTCATTATATCCTGGAATTTCTGCAATATGTTGGCAAAGCAAGGTTTCTATGGGTAAATCCTTCTTGCTGTTCTAACCTTCAATTACTATTGAGTTCTTGTGCAATTTTGTATTTGGAATAGTGAGTGATAGAGCTTAAGTACTCAAAATAGAAAAATGTATCTAAAAAAAAAAAGCATACAGTTGCTTTTTTGCTTTGTTTGAAAGCCCTTGTTTTCTTTCTACAAGTGGGAAGTGTGTTCATCACAAGTGAGAATGTGTCTAGGCCAAGTTACAGCATTTGACTTTCAAGTATCATTCCAAAACAGACAGCCACTTACGGCTCCCTGTAAACAAATAGGCAGAAAAACAAGATTTTTTTAAAGAAAATCATCACAAAGGAGAAATGGCTTAGACATTGCAGTAATCTAGGGTGCTTTGTCTGCTCTTCCTGTGGAGAACTTTATAGCTTGTTTACTATGCTGAAATCTGTCTCTCACTTTACCAACTGCTTCCCAAGATGTTGACTTTGTCTAACCATGTCCCCTTCATTCTTCACTGTTCTATTTCTTTTCCTGCCAGGATTCCCAAGTTTTGTTTGCATATTTGCAATATGCATCCTTTGTAATTTTTTTTTCAGCACAGTTTTCTACCTCTGCCTTCTAGTCTAAGTGGTCATTGCCAAAGACGGTAGGCTGTGCAAAAATTTTGTCTCCCGTCCATAAACAAGGAGACAGTAATTATGCTCAGATATTGGGTTAGTGGAGAGAGATGGTGCAGATATACAAGTGGCCTCTTCTTTGTTGTAGTGTTTTATATTTAGTATCAAATATTTGAGGCCTAAGTTGACTTAGAGTTGATGGATCGACAGCAGTGATGAGTATTGTGACCAGTGGAGTCATGATAGACATATAGGCATGCTGTGCCTGAAAGACAAAAAATAACATATGTTAGGGTTATAAACTGGCAACAAGCCTCTGGCAAGGTCAGCAATGGCTTTTGCTGTCTCCAGGCTATTGTTTTGCAGTTGTTTGTGGTGATGTTGGTCTGACTGCTTTAGAGAAAGAAGGCTATTCTTATCTAGAATGTAGAGCTAGTGAATGGGTCCATGCAAAACCAGACTTTGAACAGATCTGTGTTGTTTTGAAACCCACCTGCCCTCAGATAATTGAGCTGTGCTGGTTTTCAAAGGGACCCCAGGTTATGTTATGCACTGCGATCTTTTGTTCCTTATGGTGCTCAGGAAAGTTAACAAATCTCCCTCACATTCATTCTTTTATGCCAAGGTGAACTTCTTTAAATTCTTGTGAATATTAAACGCTAAATTGATTTCATTTTAGAAATTGTTTGCACAATGATTTTAGTGAATTTCACTAATCTATTTAATCGCTTACAAATCTGGTGTGCAGCAGTGACTGATGTACTAGTTGCTGCTTTCTGGAAATGCAGGCATATTTCGATGTGATGAGTGTACTATTGATTAAGGAATGAAGACTGCTGATGACTACAGAAACTACAGATAACACATTTAAAAGATACAAAATACCTGTGGTTGAATGTGACCAATATATATCCTGTCTCTTGTGAATATAGTCAGGAGGGTCTCATTTCAGGTGATCAAGATGTGAAAAGTGTGCGACCTTACTACTAGCAGCAGAACAAGTCAGATTTCAAGGGAGTATTTGAAATAAAATGTATACAACTGTAATCTGCAGCCCTGTGAGCTCAGATAGGTAAGAGGTTTTGTTTCTGAAGTCTGTTTTTCAGAGCAAATGTCATCTATAAAATAAAAAAATGGGCTTATTTCTACAGGAAATTCAGGTTCCCTAGTGCTTTTTCATGCAAACCCCCCAGATATTCCAGTAAACTTGCTAACATGACAATAGTTGAGGGGTATGAAATTATCCAAACCAAAATGAGGCAAAAAGCTCTGAATTCAATTACAGGCAATAGTAATCTGATGCTTGTCCCATCGAGGTAGCATGGCCAAGCCACGTGGCAGCTGCTGGCCCACATCTGGCTTCTGTTCTCTGGCCTGACAATGCAGGTGCTCCTTTACAGCTGCTTCCATGAGAACTTTCTTCTGGCATGAATCCAGAATGAGGTGCAAATGTGCATCTTTGTTTTTTTTCAGTGAGATGCCTCAAGTCTTCTGGCCCTGAAATACGAAAATTGCTATTGTGACTTTAGCCCAGTGAGGGTTTCAGCTTACTATTATTTTCTCTGTATGTCTGGATTTGGGAACTGCTGTTGCTTCCTCCCCACACCTCAGCACCTGCAACTGCCCAGGGATAAGTGTTATGAGCATGGAAATAATACAGTTGTATTTGCAGTACTCCTTTCCAAGATTAGTGTGCAAGGGAGTGATGGGGGACAGACTGCCCATAACCTGACCCTGTGCACAGACACAGAGCTGGCAGAACCCTGCAGCAGTCCGTGCTGTTTTAATAAGGACAGAATCTGCTTCCTTTCCTGGGAAAGTGGAGGTTCAGATGTATGGTGTGTGGCGCCCTGTTTTTTTAGCTCACCTCCTAGCATGGCACAAGTGAATGCCAAGGCAGGGATTTAAGCAGCACTCAGTTCTTAGTGATAGTCTTAAAGAGCAGTGGTGCCAACCCTACCTCTTTTTAATTCATCCTTCTTCTGAATTCTTTTACTGGTGTAAACACTACTTAGTCTACATGGTAGTGTGGGTTTTCTTTTCCTCCTGAAACAGCAAATCAAAGCAAAACCAAACCACTTTTCAGCAGGAATACTGTAAGACTGAAAGCAGAAAGGTTTTGAATTTTCCCAGGTAATTTTTTTTTGGGAAAAAAGATAATCTATTTCATGTTGGGTTTATATAAAATTAAGATATTTTAGAATCATAGAATAGTTTGGGTTGGAAGGGACCCTTAAAGGTCATCTAGTCCACCCTACCCCCTGCAATGAGCAGGGACATCTTCAACTAGATCAGGTTCCTCAGAGCCCCATCCAACCTGACTTTGAACAATTCCAGGGATGGGGCATCTACCACCTCTCTGGGCAACCTGTGCCAGTGTTTCACCACCCTCACTGAAAAAAAAGTCTTCCTTACGTTTAGTCTAAATCTACTCTCTTTAAGTTTAAAGCCATTACCCCTTGTCCTATCACAACAGGCCCTACTAAAAAGTCTGTCCCCGTCTTTCTTATAAGCCCCCTTTTAAGTATTGAAAGGCTGAAATAAGGTCTCCCTGGAGCCTTCTCTTCTCCAGGCTGAACAACCCCAACTCTCTCAGCCTTTCTTAATAGGAGAGGTGCTCCAGCCTGCTGATCGTTTTCCTGGCCCTGCTCCAACAGGTCTATGTCTTTCCTGTGCTGAGGGCTCCAGAACTGGATGCAGCACTCCAGGTGGGGTCTCACCAGAGCAGAATAGAGGGGCAGAATCACCTCCCTTGACCTGCTGGTCATGCTTCTTTTGATGCAGCCCAGGATATGCTTGGCTTTCTGGGCTGTGAGCACACATTGCTGGCTCATGTCCAGCTCTTCATCCACCAGTACCCCCAAGCTGTCCTCCGCAGGGCTGCTTTCAAACCCTTCATCCCCCAGGCTGTCTTGATACTGGGGGTTGCCCTGACCCAGGTGCAGGACCTTGCACTTGGCCTTGTTGAACTTCATGAAGTTCACATGGGCCCACTTCTTGAGCTTTTCCAGGTCCCTCTGGATGGCAACCTGTCCCTCAGGCATGTAAACCACATCACTCAGCTTGGTGTTATCTGCAAACTTGCTGAGGGTGTAGTCGATCCCAGTGTCTATCATTGGTGAAGATGTTAAACAGTACTGGTCCCAATATGGACCCCTGAGGGACACCACTTGTCATTGATCTCCATCTGGACACTGAGCTGTTGACTACTACCCTGTGGATGTGACCATCCAACTAATTCCTCATCCACCACACTGTTCACCCATCAAATCTGTATCTCTCCAATTTAGAAAGCATAACGTTGTGGGGAACCATGTCAAAGGCCTTGCAGAAGTCCAGATGGTAGACAACATCCATAGCTCTTCCCTTGTCTACTGATGTAGTCACTCGATCATAGAAGGCCACTAGGTTGGTCAGGCAGGACTTGCCTGTGGTGAAGCCATGCTGGCTGTCTCAAATCACGTCCCTGTCCTCCATGTGCCTTAGCATAGCTTCTAGGAGGATCTGTTCCATGATCTTCCCAGGCACTGAGGTGAGGCTGACAGGTTAGTAGTTCCCAGAGTCCTTGTTTCTACCCTTTTTAAAAATGGGTGCAACATTTCCCCTTTTCCCAGTCACCAGGGACTTCACCTGAGTGCCGTGACTTTTCAAATATCATGGAGAGTGACTTGAACTACATGAGTCAATTGTCTCAGGGCTCTGGGATGCATCTCCTCAGGTCCCATAGACTTCTGTATGTTTAGGTTCCTCAGGCAGTCACAAACCTGATCTTTTCTTACAGTGGGAGGGTCTTTGCTCCCCCAGTCCCTGTCTTGTGACCTATCCACTTGAGAGGTGTGGGAAGAGAGGTTGCCAGTGAAGAGTGAGGCAAAAAAGTTGAGTACCTCAGCCTTCTCCTCATCCGTTATTGCCAATTTGCCAGTCTTGTTCATCAGGGTGGGTAGGCTTTCTTTGACTTTCCTTTTCTGGCTGACATACCTGTAGAAGCCCTTCAAGAAGCCCTTTTGCTGTATTTGGCCCAGTCAGAATATGTTATATCAGTTCACTGTGCATTTGTGTCTGCTCAGCTTCCATGGTGCCATGTAGGAGTTTGATTTTTGCGTCTTGTTTTTCTGTTCTTTCCCATTTTGGAGAGTCCACAAAATCAAAAAAAGCATTTTTTTTTTTTTTTTAAAATCTGCTATCTACTAGTAATCTTAGCATGTGAAAATCTGAGCTCACTACTTCAGGTCACAAGCTTGATTTTAATTAGCATTCCATTTATTAAAATATTTTTGCTAAGGTGTATCTTTCCATTTAGAGATATTGCAAGGAGCGGGGGAGGGAATTCTCAAAGCACTCATTAGCAGGTAATGTCAAATCATAATTCTGGCATGACTTACTAAAACTACAGAGTCAGGGGTCTATTTGGATTTTCCCTATGCATTTTTCCCATTTATTTTCTGGTGGTAAAACTTGGCATGTATAGCTGCAGCTTGGGAGCAATGATGTACCAAATATTGTTTAGATTTTTTTTGTGATCCTTTACAGTTATATGACCAAACAGCATGACTACCACTGCTTTTGTGCTTTTAAAAGCTTTCTGGCAGTTCTATGGCAAAACATTTGTGGGTAAGTAATATTTATTGGTTTTTTTAATCAGAGGATAGGATAGCAGTGTTACAGACTTGGGAAAGCCCCTACTGCTAAGTTTGGACCACATTGCTATACCTGGACTCCATATACTTGCCTCTCCCAAGCTTCCTGAAATGAAGCAAGCTCCAGGCAGTTGCATCTCACCTTTGTGGGTGTCATCAGGAGGTGCATGTCCTCTATTTAGGATCTTCTCATACAACTGAGACAGTGTCTTCCACAGCTTGGGTTAGTCTTACTTTCTTTACACTCTCCAGTAGAGTAAGCACATTTTCCAGAGGACTGTTTGGGTTGCAGCTTATTTATCTAGGATACTAGATATTGAAACAGGACACCTACAAGCTTTACAAAGGCTCTGAGACCAGTCCTGTACAGCATAAGAAATAGCCTGTCTATATTTTGGATACCCAAATTGGCTTTTTCTGTGTTTACTCCCAGAAACACATGAGCAATGTGCTGGAGACAGTTGAGCTGGCTGCCCTGCAGTGCAGGAATGGTCAGAGATGCTAAATCTACACTGTAGTGTGCATGTAGTGTGATGTATGCACTTATCAGTTCAGGTTAGTTACTGGCTTTTAGGGCTCTTCATCCATTATGCAGTGTAGATGGACTTGCAGAGATCAGAGGACAAGCTGAGTTCATTTTCCTGCCTCAGCTTTTTTTGTTGCTCTTCAGTGTTTTGGGGTTTATGACAGTCTCTGGAACAGTCTGGTTATGGTGATGTTTCTTCAAGTCTTGAAGTTTGGCCCTGACCTGTGAATCTAAAACTGCTAGCATGCTTCCCTGTTAGGTGTTTCTTTTTCCTTTCTTGTGTTACGTGATGAGGCTGATAAGCTATTGAAGATTCCCAGTAGACACGTATGGTTGCCTCTCTGTGGAGTGCAGTCTGACAACCTGGTTTGTGCTGGATGGTAACTGCCTTTTTCCCTGTAAGCTTTCCAGCTAAACTCACCAACCTCAACAGCTAACAGCCTTCCTTTGTTAGCCTTGCCTCAGATGCAAGAGTCTTGCTAGTCATCTCCTGGGGGTTTTATCTCAATATGGAAGCACAAAATGCATTTGAAATGGAAAAAGAAGTTTCCAAAGCTGTTGGTAGTCTAACACAAGCAGAGGGGAGAGAGAGAGAGAGAATCCCTGTGAACAGCCGTAAGGCTTAGACATACAGACAGACGTAGACAGATTTACCACATTGGCACAAATACTTTCAATCTTTTTATAAAAAGAAAATATTGCCAAGAAGCTAATGTATACACATGGTAGCAATATGTTCATGAGGAAGTGTAGTTAAGTTAATTATTGGAGCTGGGCTGTATGGACTGTGTGTTACACAGATGGACTGTACGATACACAGACACTTTTTAAGTATGCAGATTCCTACTGAAGTGGCACAGCTTAATGACTCACTTGGATTAAAGCTGCTACTATCTATTGTCCCAATAATCCAGGATTTAAGCATGTATCATGCATGAAAGAGCAGTTTGTAGCTGTGGAAGGTTTAACATTGTTCCTAGTTGCTTGACTTTCTGTGTTCTTTATGCCCAAGAGCTGAAGTTTGAGTCTCAGCTGTGTTTGTCACACACGAAGGCTGATTCCTTTCCTTACTCTCACTACTGCGAACTAGAACTAACACCGCCGAAGTACATGAAAGAGGAGCCAGCTTGGGTCTCTTCAGCAGTAAGATACTGCTTGTCAGCGGGGTCTGCTTAGTGTCTTGCACTGCAGGTTGCCACACATGAGCCTTGCTTGTTTTTATTCTCTGTCATAGAATGATTTGGGATAATAGGCAGACCCCATCTGTTCCCATTTTAGGATGCTTTGCTTTGTTTTTCAAAGTCTGCCCATAAATAAACACCCAGAGAAAAATACTGGGGTTAGCACAGAAGGTCTGCTTCACATCTACCAGCACCAACATGCTCACCTATTGCAACATGTATCGTACCTGACATCCAACATCACCTATGCAAGTCCTCGAGGCCTAAGTGTGAGTGTTACTGGAAAGGCCTGGGTGAATGGAAAACTAACCTTCTCCAGGAGCTGCATCCTTCCTCTCAGGTTAATCTTCCTCTCAGAAGGGTATCTCCATAGCTGCACTATTTTGCTGTGCCAGGTTCATACTGACAGTCTGTGGGGGTCGTGCGCCTATTATGGAGGTGATGTGAGGGGGGAGAGGGTGTGTTAGGTATCTTCTGGCACACACATGGCTGGGAAAGTAGAATTGCTTTCATGGCACTCAAGGGAAGACACCGCTTCATCTCATCTCTGGCTGTGGTAGGGTGGGAAGGGACTTTATGGGCTAAGGGGACAGTCCTCTATAGTGCAGCTGTCATTGAAAAGGTTTTTTTTGTTTTTGTTGTTTTTTTAAGGCAGGGGATGGCACAACTCAGGAGGACATATTTGCAGCTGCCTGCATGCCTGTAGCATTTCCTTTACTCCACTGTGAATTCTGCCCTGTGGTTTTTTAGGGTTTTCCTTATCCTGAGGTGTGGCTGATTATTGCAAAGAAGCTGCCTGAGACCGTTTCTTTCATAGCTAGATTTCTCGTATCAGATTAGCA
The DNA here is from genome assembly GCF_947461875.1 of Haliaeetus albicilla. NCBI lineage: Eukaryota > Metazoa > Chordata > Aves > Accipitriformes > Accipitridae > Haliaeetus > Haliaeetus albicilla. Next base: position 11,278,679 of record NC_091487.1, on the reverse strand, counting down.
TTCTCTGTAAGTACCATGGAATGGGAGGCTGTGAACCCAGCCCAGTGTGAGTGATTGTACATTGGTATTACCTAATTCTTACAGTATTAAGGTAATTAGGAAACATGAGACTTCACAAAAATAGACAGCTCGTTGTACTGAGAATATCAAAGGCATTTCTTCTCCCATGTCAATTTGAACAGTGCTCTTGGCTACTACATTACTGTAATCAGCTTAGCTAAATTTGTTTTGCATGTCTGATGTTAATGAATGACTGGTTGTTATTCTTTTAGGTTGAAATCCACTGCATCTGCATAAAACAGGGAAGTTAGCAGTCAGACTCCAGAAGTTGCAAGGTAGAGAGGAGGGGGAGCAAGGAGTTGAAATCCACACTCACAAGTGTGGGCCTGCAGGAGAGCACCCCAGCGCATGTCACTTTGGGCTAGTGCAGCAGCTGCATGTTTATTGTATCCAGGCGTGAAGAGCTTTGCGATGTGCACAGTCGTGGATTACGGCCCCATTAAACCTTTGAAATGGTTCCTTTCTGGTTACAGCAAACATTGGAGATATAACGGTTGTATGTTATGATGCCTACGAGAGCATACCGTTAGTTCCTCTCCAGCTCCGCTCTGCTCCAGGGTGGGTCTTGCAGTATGTGGGTCTTCTGCTGTCATCATGTACAGGCATTTTCCAAATGTGGTAAAATGAAGAAATGATGGAAAAGTGAAGTCTCTGGTTAGAAACACGTTTCAGCTAGATTGAGACAGTTCACACAAGATGGAATTGTAGGCAGGCTTTTTTCAGATGCTTTTCTAGTTGATCCAATTTATAATCTGTCCCTGCAAACATGCCATTTCTAATGGGTTCCATATGCCTCTAAGCCTTCCTGTTATTTCCTACTTTAAGGATTGCTCTGTTCAGCAAGAAGTCTGCCACTCTGCAGCTTGTCTAAGGGTTGTTTTTTTAAAAAACCCAAACAAAAACTGGAAGAGGGCCTAGGATTGAATGCCACTTTTACAGTCATTCTTCACAGCTAACCTCGACCTCCATTCTGATGCTGCTGATGGTAACACAAAGTCTGTTTAAAACACATTTGCTAATGTAAACAAGGAAGGTTGAGGTGTTTTGGCAGCCAGAAGTGGCCACAGTAGTAGAGACTGTATGAGGAGCTCAAGGTGTCCACTTGCTTGTGCTACTATAGTGCTTATTGTTTTCCTCATCTATAATTAATTTTTTTTGTACACTGAGTCCCTAAACTGCTGTCATGCTGAATTATTTCCTCCTGCTTCCAGAGAATGGTTCTGTAAATACTCCTCTTGGCCACTTTTAACGTTCTGTGAGTATGGAGGCGTTTTGAAAGCTCATTGCTACTTTACTGCCCACACATTTCCCTACCTGTTCCCTATTTTGCTGCTGTCTCCTCCTCCCTACACTAATCCTCCATTAACATCATAAGGCACCGATGAAGGATGTCAAGGTCACTCCTGTGCCAGCAAGCTTTTGCGGCTATGGACAGTCACGTCTTAACATTGAGTATGCCAGTTTTAGTTTTCCTCAAGAGGAGGTTACCAGGAAAAATACCACTTCCATCTGAACTCCTGAATCCCTATCATTTTCCTACTGAAATGAGGGAATTCTGCAAAGCCAAACACCCTGGCCAAGACTAAAGTCCTCTCCCTTCTATGCCATTTTCAGTGTTTATCCAAAGAAGGTTCCCTAGTTAAAAATCTGCTAAATTCCAAATTAATGCAATTAGTGTTTGAGGTAGCTTGATGAGATGGAAGAAGTGGGGAGCTGATCTGCCTCTGGCAATGTCTTCCCATCTCATGTAACCTCTTTTCCTCAGTTCTCTCATCTGATACTGTTTAAAAGAAACACCTCTATTTAAGGCACCTACACAGGCTTATGATGGGAAATATCAGTTAGTATGCTGACATATGAATTACTATTTTTAATGTGTATTAGACTAGCTGCTACAGCTTGTAAAGTGCCACACTAGGCATTTTACAAACAAATTGTGAGAGGGAGTCCCTGACAACACAGAGTTTATGATCCAGACAGACAAGATAGATGGATCAAACGTGAGAGAAGGCAAATGTCACCTTTGTTTTGTGTCTGCAGAAGTTGAAGCCCTGAGAGACTTGCAGTGACCATGAAATGGTGGAGTTCCATATCCTTAGGGCAGCGAGGAGGGTGCATGGCAAGCTTGCTACCCTGGACTTGAGAGCAGGCTTTGGCCTCTTCAGGGATCTGCTTGGTTAAGTACCATGGGATAAAGCCCTGGAGGGAAGAGAGGCCCAAGAAAGCTGGTTAATATTCAAGGATCGCCTACTCCAAGCTTAGGAGTAATGCATCCCAACAAAGAGGAATTCAGACAAAAACACCAGGAGGCCTGCATGGATGAACGAGGAGCTCCTGGACAAACTCAAACACAAAAAGGAAGCCTACAGAGGGTGGAAGCAAGGCCAGGTAGCCTCGGAGAAATACAGAGAAATTGTCCGAGCAGCCAAGGATCAGGTTAGGAAAGCTAAAGCCCTGATAGACTTAAATCTGGCCAGTAATGTCAAGCGCAACAAGAGAAGCCTCTATGGGTACATCAGTGATTAAAGGAAGACTAGGAAAAAGTGGGCCCTCTCTCAAAGGGAATGAGAGACCCGGTTACCTGGGACATGGAGAAGGCTGAGGTACTCAATGACTTTTTTGCCTCAGTCTTCACCGGCAAGTGCTCTGGCCACACCACCCAAGCTGCAGCAGGCCAAGGCAGGGACTGGGAGAATGAAGAACTGCCCACTGTAGGAGAAGATCATGTTTGAGACCACCTAAGGAACCTGAAGGTGCACAAGTCCATGGGACCTGATGAGATACATCCGTGGGTCTTGAGGGAACTGGCAGATGAAGTGGCTAAGCTACTATCTATCATATTTGAGAAGTCATGGCAGAATGGTGAAGTTCCCAGTGACTGGAAAAGGGGAAACATAACCCTGATTCTTAAAAAGGGAGAAAAGGAAGAGCCGGGGAACTACAGGCCAGTTGGTCTCATCTCTGTGCCAGGCAACATCATGGAGTGGATCCTCTTGGACCCATGTGCTAGGGCACGTGGAAAATAGGGAGGTGATTGGTGACAGCCAGCATGGCTTTACTAAGGGCAAATCATGCCTGACAAATTTGATGGCATTGGTGGATAAGGAAAGAGCAACTGATGTCACCTACCTGGACTTGTGCAGAGCATTTGACACTGTCCCGCATGACATCCTTGTCTCTAAATTGGAGAGTCATGGATTTGATGGATGGACCACTCAGTGATAAGGAATTGAAAGGAAGTGATAAGGAAGGTCACACTCAAAGAGTTGCCGTCAATGGCTCGATGTCCAAGTGGACACCAGTGCTGAGTGGCGTTCCTCAGGGGTTGGTATTGGGACCGGAGCTGTTTAATATCTTTGTCAGCAACCTGGACAGTGGGATTGAGTGCACCCTCAGCAAGTTTGCTGATGACACCAAGCTGTGTGGTGCGGTCGACATACTGGAGGGAAGGGATGCCATCCAGAGGGATCTAGACAGGCTTGAGAGTTGAGCCCGTGCAAACCTCATGAAGTTCAACAAGGCTAAGTGCAAGGTCCCGCACATGGAGCGGAGCAATCCCAAGCACAAATACAGGCTGGGCGATGGGTGAACTGAGAGCAGTCCTGAGGAGAAGGACTTGGGGATGTTGGTTGACGAGAAGCTCAACATGACCCAGCAATGTGCACTTGCAGCCGAGAAAGCCAATCGCATTTTGGGCTGCATCAAAAGAAGTGTGAGCAGCACGTCAAGGGAGGTGATTCTCCCCTCTGCTCTTGTGAGGCCCTACCTGGGGCCCCCAACATAAGAAAGACATGGACCTGCTGAAGCAGGTCCAGAGGAGGGCCGTGAAGATGATCAAGGGGCTGGAGCACCTCTCTTATGAGGACAGGCTGAGAGAGTTGGGGTTGTTCAGCCTGGAGAAGAGAAGGCTCCAGGGAGACCTTATAGCAGCCTTCCAGTACTTAAAGGGGGCCTACAGGAAAGATGGGGAGGGATTCTTTATCAAGGAGTATAGTGGTAGGATGAGGGGTAATGCTTTTAAACTGAAAGAGGGTAGATTTAGACTAGATGTAAGGAAAAAAATTTTCACTGTGAGGGTGGTGAGGCACTGGAACAGGTTGCCCAGAGAAGCTGTGCATGCCCCATGCCTGGAAGTGTTCAAGGCTGGGTTGGTTGGGGCTTTGAGCAACCTGGTCTAGTGGAAGGTGTCCCTGCCCATGGCAGGTGGGTTTGAATTAGATGATCTTTATGGTCCCTTCCAACCCAAACCATTCTATGATAGTTTCTTCAAGGTTATAGGCAGCCTCAGTGAGAGATGCATGGATTTGAATCCCCACCTCCTGAGTACCGGGACAATACCTTGTTCATTAGACAAGCATTTCTCCTAAAACACTTTACAAGTTCCTCAGATTAAATTCCCCACAGAAAGAAGTCTGAATAGGAGTCAGCTTTTTCAAGTGACTTGCAAACTCAGAACAAGACATCTATTGAGGAGTCATTAAAAAATCAAGTTAGTCTCCTGAGGAGGACAGCTTTTAATTAACATAGAGCAATCTTGATTGGATTCAGTGGGCCCAATTCTTTACTGTATTTGCAGTTTGTATATTCTGAAATAACCAAGCTGTGCAAGCTTATTACTGTCTAGAGGTGGGTGGGCTTGTTCTCTGTGAAAATTCAGTGTCTAGCAGCTGGGACATTAATGAGAAATGGAAGAAATGCAATTTTGCCCTTTTAGAGAAAGAATCCTCTCCCCTGCAAACCCAAGAATATTAGCATGAGATGTGGTTTGGTTTGCCTGAAACATGACAAAGGGGAATCTAAATTTCCATGAACTACCTGTGAAAGTACTGATTCCTAGGTGTGTAGAATACTTCAGCTGATTTCTATTTAGAGGGGACAGTAAAGGAACTTAATTTTATATTTTGCCACATTAACAGCAGATAGCTTGTCCAGACCACAGAACTATCCAACTATTGTGAATTGGGTGGGAGGGGAACAATTGTTGTATAAGTGTCCCCAGAGATTCATATTTATAAATTTCATCTAATAGCTATTTAACATCAACAAGAATGTTGGTATCAACAAGTGACAAATAAGTACTGGAATATAACGTGTTAAATCTTGCGTAGCCATCACTGACTAATGAGGACTGACCTTTGCAGCAATATATACAGTCAGTTTATTAAAGCAGGGACAGCGCAATCTCTAGGCCTTTGGTCAATCTAGGTTGCTTGGGGCTGAGGAATTTCCATTTAAAATATCTCTTCAGGTGATAAAGACTGATTCAATAGAGATCAGCTAATAAAGAAAGTGCTGGAAGCTACTATTAAATTCTAGCTTCTGTCAGCTTAACAGCAAAAACTTTTAATGAGGAAACCATTAAAGCTGACCTAATGAATCAGAAATGCTTTTCCTTGCTGGCTAATTATAGAGTGCCTAGAATATCTTTCGACATATGTAATTTAGAAAATACAGATCTATTGAGCCCCCCTGCTCTTGAAGGAAACCTGTTGCACAGCAGAAAACTGGAAAATGCTGTCCTGGGAGGATGCAGGTTTTGACTTGGATTCACCAAGGAATCTCTCTGGTCAGGAGGGCTGGCTGTAGAGGACAAGCAAACAGATGAAATTAGTGGTTGATATGTATAAATACTGCTTTGTGTAAAGTGCTATGGTTGTGGAGGAACACAGTAGGACACACGATGGATAAGAATGATTGCTGCATGCATCTCGTCTGGAAAAGAGCATTATGATAATGTCCTAGTCAGTAAAGTAGAAAATATATCAAGATATCATTTTTACACTTACAATGTGAGGTGAGGCATCAAAGGATGTCTTTGAAGATGATGTTTGCTGTTTGCTTAAAGTTTTTCTTCCATTAGCAACATTTTCTGGCAGCAATATTTTCTTTTTTTGTGACTTATGGAAAGTTCATTGATATATATTTTTTTCAGTAACATCAGTAACAAAACATATAACATGTTTCAGTAACAAAAACATGTATTGTTTTCGAGTAACACCCAGAAATCCAAGCATTCATCAGATTGGGCACTGAGGAACCCAGATAAGAAAGAGTTTCCACTAGTGTTGTCGCTTCTTGTTCTCCTCTCCACAAAATCTTAATTTCTAAATAGACAAGATAGATAAAAGAATGAAACTGTTTCTGTTTGACAGACACGATGAAGCACAGAGAAATGAAATAATTTATCAAAAGTTGCAATGCAAATTTGCATTGGAGCTAGGAATAGAACTCGGATTTTGGAAGTCTTAATTTGGAAATTGAACTGCAGCCTCAGTCTGCATGTAGGGGATGATTTATGATTACTGTAATCTATTTTCATATGAAACTTCCTGTGTTACTAGGTCCAATCTGGGTTTTTCCTTTCAGTTGCTGGTCTATGGAGCTCTGACACATATAAGACATTTCCAGGATATTCAAGGTCTTAAAGAACCCTTATAGACAAATGTAAGGTGTTTGGTTTTTTTATGTGATATATCAAAATGTGGTTCATGGTAAAAATCACTACCCAGTTTATGGAAGCTGGCAGTTTAGAAAACCCGCATGTTCAACATACTATAAATAGAGACCCCTGTGTCTGACTTGCATAACTCTAAACTCCTTCCCTCTGTGATTAAGAAACAAAACCTTGAGTTAAAAAGTGAAAGATCCACAAGTTGTGGATACAAACCAAGGGCACTACAGTTTTAAACTCTAGCAAAATACAAGAAACCGTTTAGAACAAAAGCCTTCTGTTTCAATACAGTGCTATTGTCACGTTTGAAGATCTTTTATAAAAGTAACTTCTTGCTTGATTTCTGGTAAATTAACTGTGGTTTTAAAGCTTAATGGGACAGTGCTGTAAGTGGCAGCAACTTTTGTGTAGGTCTAAAGTCAAATGGTTATTCTGTAGGCTGGTTTGGTCATACCATACTGACCACACTCATGTCAGCTGGGGGCTCTTAATGCCTAGCGCTGGCTGTAGCGCAACTGATCTTGCAGCCTTATGGTTTTAGCCATTGACATAGGTGCCAGTGTCCAGTCTTCTGCCCCATAACAGAACCAGATACTCTTCCATATGCCCAGCCTGCAAATGGACTTATTGCTGTTGATGCTTGACTGCAGCTAGGGAGCTGATGAGCCTTATTAAGACCAGACCTTTTTAAAAGATAAGCTTAATGCTTGCAGCGCCGCAGCTTCTGTCCTGCTCCAGCAGATGCTTAGATACTAGGATATCCAGCTGACATTATTTGTTGATATCTGTGGCGCCCAGATTAGTGGGGCAGGCTGCTCTTCTATGCCGGGCATGCATGAAATATGCCCCTACTGTGGGAGGGATGGGAAGCAGAGCTGACTGTGTCTGTCTCGCATCCTGTGTGTGAGACTCGACAGACCAGGCTCCATGCCAGCCTTCTGGAGACCCCCTTGGCATTCGAAGGGAGCCGTGATGGAGGGCAAAAAGGCTCCATCTTTACGTTAAGGTAGGAACCAGGGCCAAGTGACCAAGGTGGCTGTCCTGTGTCTTTTACTCAAGAGACTTGCCATCACAGTGGTAAAGATCCAGCTGTACTTAATTTCTTAATATTTTCTTCATGCTTGCAAATGCCACATATCCAATACAAATAAATTTCCTTTATCCTCCTCTCTTAAGAATTTGGATGATTTGAATTTGGGATGCTCTTCCTTTGTTCTCTGCATTTTGAGCCCTGAGGATTATATGTGTCCTGAGCTTCTTTGTCAGGAACTTTTTTTCCTAATTGCATAATTCTCTACTATTAGCTCTAAATGTTACAAGGATTCACAATAGTATCCCAGATTTTTTTTTGTGGGGGGTTCAACTCTGAAGGAAATCTGCAGTGCTCTATTTTAGAAGCAACTTCTGTCTAGTCTTTCTGTGTTGTTTGAATTTCAAGTGAATACATAATTGCACGTAGAACTATTAAGAAGATTTATAGTTCTGTGTATTTCCTGTGTATTTAACATCCTAGAATTTTGCACTGGGCCTTCTGGTACTGTTTATTTACTTAGAGTTGGTTTTAGGCTACAGGCATTAATAATTTTATGACTGAGTGTTCCTAACAGATGGCTTTATGGGCTGTAACAGCCACCAAAGAGCAGTGCCGGGAAGCAAAATGAAACCATATATAATACAAACAGTTGTGTGCAGGCTTGCTGTAGGTCACAGAAATACCTCATTTATTGAATATCCTTCTGTAAAGGAGGGTTAGAAACGCCAGCTAAGAATGGAGCCAAAGGGACTCCCTCTGGGTAATATTAGTGGTATATTATTGTGACTTGGAGAAGTGTGTAACTGGTACCAGTCAAAGGGGCCTTCCTCCCTTTTTGAGTGTCTCACTAGAAAAGGCCTATAGATTCATGGCTTGTTATAAGTTAGTGTGTGTGTTTGCAGACAGTATATGGTCTGTTACCCCTGAAAATAAGAGTAGCTTATTGACTTTTGGGGAACTGTGGAAAGAGGAATGGAGCATGCGAGATAGAAAGTTGTCTGACCAGTTTGTTGCGAAAGTCAATGGGGAGAGTGATACTAGACTGTTCTTCTGTGCCCTGTAAATCTGCAGGCAGTACATCGTGGTGCCTGGTATGGAGTTTTTTCTTGTATCTGTTCTGTGTTAATGTTCTAGATCCAGGGGAAGAATCCAAGTCTGTAGGCCAGTGAAAGCTGCGTGAGACACAGATTCACAAACCTCTTTTGATAATTAGTTTAAAAGAAAGCTTATGCATATTGCATGAAAGAATTTTATGTATATCAGCATGAAAGAAGCACATTATAGGCTTGTAATCTAGAAACCCTTTTGGGTGTATGCCCAGCTCTTCTGGTGGAACTCAAAGGTCTTGTGACTCATTGGAAGCCTCTGATACTCTAAATTGGGGACTTATCATTGATCCCACAGAAGTAGTGCCAAGGCTTACCTTATCTTGACAAGACTGGATTACTTTCAGCTGCATCTCAATAACTTACAGAAATTACAGATAGCTCCTACATAAATGGAGATGTAACAACATGTAGCACGATTAGGGGATTTCAGATTATTGCTCACCCTTTTAATGACTGCAGAGACCAGAAGGGGCAGGAAAAAAGAAACCACTGGGTCTCCTAGATAACTTGACTGGCTTAGTAAAGTAGGCAGGAATTTATTATCAGTTTGTGCTTTTCAAAATACCACAGGCAAAGAGAGAGGAAGAGAGGGAAAGGGAAGAAACAAAGTGCTATGTGATTTCTTGAGGTTTAACTTTGTGGAGCCGGTCTATAAGCAATGCAATGAGGATGACTTGTAGTAAAGATGTGCAGCATGATTGGAAAAAAAAATAAAGGCACATTATGCCAATCGGTGGTAATCTTTACAGTTTTCAAATTGTACAGCCTTTGAAAAATGTGTGGTTCTTGTTTAATCATTTGGGAACACCTTGGGCCAAAGGAGCATCAATTCACTGAGTAGTTCTTATGGACCAGAGCACCTGTGTAAATTCAGTGTAAGGGAGCAGGACACTAACATCCTCTTTTTTATATATATGACATGAGAGGAATAGAGAAGTCTGATGGTGTAGTTCAAAATGCTATATATTTGAAATAGCTTGAGTTGTGCTTATGCTGTATGAAAAAATATTTGAAGAATAAAGGGAAAATTCTTTTTTATTTAAGTGGAGTAAAATAAATCTGAGCATTGATGTTAAGCCTTATTAGTAGATGTCAGTATGTATAGGAATGCATGAGAAAGAAAGTGCTAATAATCTGCCATCAATTCAGGGTCTAAAATTTAGCTTTTCGTATTCCTCTGTAAGCTGTACTATCACCAGGCTCTGATAGTTCTTCCTTTATCTGATGACTTGACCTCTTCTGAACCATTAAAAAAGATATCTTTTCTCTGTAGTAGCCTGGTTTAAAAATGTCAGTCATTATGAATTGGGTTTAAAAAAGGTTCCTGGATGGTGGGTCTTCAGTGCTGTCTCTGAAAGTTTAAGTGGTGATTACGTTGGAAGACTGGAAGCTGATTTCTATGCAGATGTCAACAAAAGCCCAAGTATAGCCCTACAGTAGGACTTGAAAGACTGGTGCACTTTACATCATATGCTTTTACACTTGCTCAGGACCAAAAGAATTATTAGCAGTTTTGGTTTGTCTATAATGAAGTCACACTGTGCCTAAATGTGCTACTAGAGAAACAAATCCTCAATATACTTGTCTAGAGATCATGAATGCAGTGACTGTAAGGAGACCCTGGTGATGACAGGTAGGTGCATGCAAACTTGCGATGTGTAGAGTCATTCTGTGGTGGTGAAGACCTGGAGGGTAGGAGTGTTGTTGATCTCTTAATCTGACAAGGGAAGCCGGTTAGTGGCAATGCTATGGAACAGTTTCTTCTAAAAACCATTCTCTGATTGTCCTGGTAAACATGACATGACCTTTGTTCAAAGAGGGGTACTGCACAATCTGCTACCACCTGATCTGCTGCGCAAAGTAGACAATCCTCTGTCCTTCCCTTAATGTCAGATGAGCTGACGGGAGGACAGCAGACTCAGGTTTGCATTTTGCTGTTGCTGGGAGCACTTACTCTTTCTGTCTGGTGCCCCCCAGATCTTTGGGGTGTCTTAAACGTGGCCAGCTATTTCATGAGAGGTTTCAGCTTGCCTTGAAAGCAAGCCAAGGAAGTTTTAAGCTTTTAGTTGCCTTCCTTAAAAGTTTTCAGTGCCCTTCAGGGAAAACCTCTAGCACTTCTAAATTATCTACTTGCTAATTTATAGATGCTAATTTATAGTTGAATGCTACTTGCTTTTGAATCCTCTCTGTTTTTTCTTTTGATAGCAAGTGATAAGAGAGTTGCCAAATGAAGAACATTAGCAATCCTGATGTGTCAGCTCTTGTAGATGTTTCTATCAAATAATGCTGTGATCATTTGGGATAAAAGCTAATAGGACTGCTTTCTCTGGAGGTCATTTCCATGTTACATATTAGTTTCCGCAGATTCTGATGGACTCTTCTGAGGTACCTGGATGTGTATGTTATTTAGCCTCCTTCCCTTCCCTTCCCCCATCTCTAATCCACATCTAGCAAGGGCCTTTTCCAGCAGATGTTAGCGGTAGGTAACTTTCCATGCGCTGTAGGTGTTGGATTATAAGGTCTTGTTTGGCTCCTCCCTAGGTTGGATACCCAGAAGCCACTTTTATCTTTTTTTTTTTCAACCTGCTGCTGTGTGGTCCTTTTGAATAACCTTATGTCTGAATTAAAAAGAGCGAGAGAGTGAGAGGGGATGCTTACAAGAAGGAAACATTTTGCTGACGTTTGCAGGGTAAATGTAAACATGAATAGTAGTGCTATGTGTATGCCTTTCTAGTACAAACAGCTCAACTTGCAGTATGACAGTTAGCATGAATATAAAATATTCATACCCTGTTCAAGTATGCAATGATGAGCTCAAAGAACATCACTCTTTCATGAGCTTGTCAGTGTCTTATTCATGCTCTGTACAGTTGATATCTTTAGACAGTATTTTTAATGTGCACATTATATACTCAGAAATATGTCTTATTTACACTTAATTTTTGTGAGACTTGCATCAGAAATGGTGCTGGTCCTGACCTTGTATGCTCTGCATGAGAATTAAAAAGTCCAGCCCTCTCTTTTGGGATACTTGTATCTTGATTTAGATTAAGCTTTTTTAAAGCTTCTTCCTGTGAAGGTGTTCTTGAGTAACTTTAATGCAAACTCTTAATGAGGTGGCAATGTTGTGATGTTATGGGCATTACTAGTATTGTTTATTGCTCCTGTTTCAGTTTTCACAAAATTACCTGGGATTTCTCATGTGCAAAGCAGACCAGAACCTGAGCTAGGGTAAGTTTCAGTGACTTGGTATTGCTCTGACAACTTCTGTTTGGCCACTTGGGGCAAGTAAACCAATCTTTATCCAGTTTAACTATGGAAATGAGGTGTCTGAAATCACCCTGTGAATATAAATGCGTATTCCCCATTCTCTCATAAATGTTTGAACCTGTTGTATAATTTCAACAAAATATAACAGGGTAACAGGAAGCTGCAAAATACTAAATTCTTATGAAAATCAAGTGCAATTTTTAATCTCCAAAATTGTTAGTTCAGCCTGCCACAAACTAAGAGGTGGTAAATCATTTGCTCTGTCCAGTCATTAACAGCTAGTGTCCAGCTGACCACTTGGGAGGCACACAACGCTTAGAGTCCTGGTCAGGGAGCGTATGTGTAGTTTGAGGCAGATTGCAGCTCAAACCATCTCTTGCCCAAGAGGGAAGTTAAAGTAAGCTTCTGATAAAGTGGAAGTGATGGGGTCTCAGAGTGTTACCTTAGTTAAATTAATTAAAAAAAACCCTAGTCAGCCATGAGGAACAAATGAATTGAAAATAAAACATCATTCCTCTCAGTGCTCATGGGACTGTTATTGCCACCCTTTTTGCCTTTTCCACATCCTGGCTTCATGTTGCAATGACTTCTTACATTGTGGTCAGGAATGAGTGTAAACTTACTAAACCTGATCCAGGTCAAATCAAATGCAGACCCCACACCGATTTCTAAAATGCCATGATTCTGTCGCTTGTCTTTCAGGATGTTTGCACAAGGCTTCACTCAGTGGGGCTGTGATTTCTGACTCAGGCTTGTGCATACATGATTAATGCATGTTACTTTTCACTACTGTCATATGGAAAATAATTTAAAAGACAAGGATTTAAAGTTAGTTGGCTCTCTCTAAATAGACATAATTACAAAGAACAGTTTCACTTTGAGACGATTAGTACCCTCATGTTCTAGTGGTGTCAGAGCTATAAAAACAGAACACTTTAGGGGCTGAAATATGGATTATTTTTTTCTCTGAGTTGAGATTCCTTCAAGGTGGGAGTCAAATTTTATCCACGATTTTTTCTCCAAATGCTTACTATTTCACGCCCAGTTGAGTTTGCATAGTAACCAGACAGAAATCAATGTCTAACTTTCACTGTTTTCCAAGATGCATTTTATGCATATTCATTCTTTAATAGTCTTTATTCAATATTAAATCCCTTTTGCAGTTTGGATCCAATAATAAGCAATATTTATTAATGATATTTCACATATGAACTGGAATAGGACGTTACTGTGATAAAGAAATTGTAATGTGCAACTGCAATTTAAACTATTCTCTTGCAGTACTACAGACCAAACTTCTGTGTAAGGCAAGTTTATTAAAAATAATAAAGAGTACAAAAGAAAAATTGATTCCTTTGGTTTGGCTGTTAGATGAAAACACTATGTGAAAAACTGGATGCCAAAGCAACCTCATGCCCTCAAAACCCCCCTGATATATCAAATGGCTCTGAAACTAGGTTAGTCGTCCACTAGTGACATTTCACAACTTTCTGCCTGGATTCCTTAACATTGGAGAAGTACAAGGTCTAGTCTTCAAGGCATCTGGGTAATGAGAAAGGAAGCTACATTTCTGGAACAAAAGTTTGTAACTTCTGACTCATAGAGGACACTAAGTGGAGGTAGAGGATTATTCCATCAAGAGAAATCGAGGAGCCATCTAAACAAAAAAGAATAAGGAAAGGCAGAAGGCATCTATGCAGTGAGAATGCTAGAGAGAAAGATTGAGATGGCCCTAGAATTAAATGTATACTTGGCATCATTATTTCAGGAAGGATGATAGTACTGACCATGGGCTCAAAGGCAGGTGATCAAGAAAGTGGAAATATCTGCATTGAAGGCAGTTGCAGCATTTAGTATGCTCAAGTCTGAGGACGCAGATAATCTCCATCTCAGCTTTTGGGAGAGATTGCTTTATAAATTGGAAATTTTGGCAGCAAGGATTTCTGTTGAAGCTATCTAAGAGTGAGAAGATAAATTACAAAGCTGATACATATACTGAAGAACTGGTGGCAGATTATACTGTACTACAAGTTGAAGGCAAAAATATTTGAATACCTGAAGGTACATAGGAAATGGCATAAAATGTATCATTGGCTTTTCAAAGATAGATTTTTACTGGATTAACATAATGATGTTTCTTAGCTAAACAGACAATTTCTAGATAAAGACAATGCAATATTGTTCACTGTAACATTCAGTACAATGCCACATGGGGGACCACTAGTTAGACTGGAGAAGATGACATTAAGAACAAAAACAGGGCCAAAGGAGATGAATTCAGTCTGGAACAGCTGCCAGGAAGGGCCACTAGGTTGCTCAAGGGGGATGAAACATTTTACTGAAGGAGCTTTGCTTAGTTTACCAATAGGAATCTGGGTTAGTAGATCTTTGCTATCTATGTTAACATCAGGACATGGCATCTGGAAGGGAGAAGAACATTTTCGGGTGGAAGTTAGGTCTCTAACAATCTAACCAGCATGGTTCTGGATCACTCTGCTGAACAGAATAGCAAGTGGAAGGAAAGCTTTTTATTCTTTTAAAATGGAGGAGAATGAGATTATTTCCCTACTATAATCTATTTTCCCTCAGTGAAGTTGCCCTCTCCTGCTTGCAGCTAGGAAGAGGCTGGGGGTATGTTCCAGGGCTCTTGCTCAGTAAAGTAAGCAGCTTCATAAGGCATTTCTTCTGAATTGTGGGAGAACTTGTTGGGTCCTGGGAAGAACCGGAGAGCTGCACGAGCCCTGGGTGGATATGTTTGATGGTCATTATCTTCTTTTGGCAAGTAACAGTACTGTATAATGTCTTGTTTCTGCCAAACTTTCATTGGGATATTTTCTTGAGTCTAGATTGGCTCTTAGGTCAAACAGAAGTGGAAAAACCTTGCAAGCGAATGACAAGCATGAGGGCTTTTCATGATCTAAGTGACCATCTTGGTCCTGGGCAGGCGGTTCTACGTTTCTTTTTCTCACAGCATGCATTATTTTTAAAATAATAAAACAACAGCAGTTTAATTATTGTTTCTCACTGCATGAAGCTATGCTTCCAAATATTAACAATTTTGTGTCTTTTTTTCAACCCTTTCTTTTTAAAATAAATATGTCAATGTTAAATGGTGTTATGTTTAGCTTAGTACTTTTACACTTTTATTGGTGCAGTGTTATATACCATGGTGAATAATACTTCGTAAGCTTATTCTCTTGTTTGCACTTTTATTGACTGGTTTTATGAGAACTTTTTTCTTTTTTTTCTTTTTGTTTTGTGTTTTAAGATCTGTCTATTCCAGTGAAATTTTCAGTTCTTTTCCTTGTGATCTAGAAAGAAATTCAGCAAAAGTTGCTCAACCAACCTCAAGTGAAATATATGATATAGTTGATAGCAATTGAATCACCCTTATTTACTCACCTGCTTATGTCACTGAAAATGACAAAATGGAGCACATCTGTGTAAACTACCATTTAAGTAGGTTTGGATGATGGTAGAAACTTCAGTATTAGCTTAATTTCACCTTAAAGACCTCTCATGCTTGTCACCATTCAGCACTTTCCTGTGGGTTCATGTGAGCTTCTTACTGCAATATCCAACATCTTGCTGCATTTCAAGAAATAATCCTGCACTAAAGCAAAGTTGAGGAGTTGGTACGCAATACAGATCTCTGTCCAGGTCTGGTAGGATGTATGACAGGTTTGACATATGTTCTGCATCTGAGCCTGTTTACCAATAATTAAAATATGAGAGTATACATGTTATTGATGCTATACTTTAAATGATTTACTCTATTTAATTTACTTAAAAAGCAGGAAATCTTATTTTTCCTCATAGCCTATGATATATCTCTACAAATCAGATCCTTGACGTACACTGAAATTTGTGGCATTCCCTCAATCAGACGGGAACGTTAGAATTATGATAAATCTGTGAGGCATTACAATTTTGTTTTCTGGCTTATGTTACCTGTGAAAGCGAGTAGCAGAATAGAAAAATGAACAGGCCGTCCTAAATGAGATCAAAATCCGATTTAAAGTGATTTCCTTTCTTTTGTTTTCATATACTAATTTCCCCATCTCCTCCTAGTTCTTTTGTCCTTGTGCATCAGTGAGATGGCACCAGTGTCCCTGGTACTGCCCTTCCATTTCTGGTTATTGCTCCTGTGTTGCGTTGCTTCGCGCACTGAAGAAGGTCATTCCCACTTGTCCTGCAAGGGCTGAGTTAGGAACAAGGAAAACAGGTTTTATCATTTGCTGCCAGATTTGCTTTTATGGTTCTAAGTTTTTCTGCACTGGGTTATCAACCGCAAATGCCAGCCTTTCGAGAGCTTCTTGTAATCCGTTTCACAGTGGTTTTGTGCCTTGTGTCAAACCTGCTTCCCTTTCCCCTTCCTTGAGAGTGCTTATTGCATTCCTTTTTATTTCAGAGGCCTTGGGGAATCACGCAAGCGGTGTGCGTGTGGCATAGACTTGCCAGCGATGTTCTGGCTGTGTGGGGTTGCTCCTCCTTGCTCTATGGCGGTGGTGCTGCCCTGCCTCCGTCTGGGAGCGTGCATGCCGTGGGAGGTCGATGCAGTCTTCTCCCAGTAAATCCACACATGGATGCTGGGCACAGCCAAGTCTCCTCACAGCAGATTCAGCAGGAGAGCAGTTGGACTGAAGTAGCTTGAGGTGGTAGTAGCTCCACAGCAGCCCACTGGATGTATTTTTTTCCCTGGCTCTTACAACACCTCCTTACTTTGTGCTCTGTCACTAAACCAAGCTCTGGGATCACAAGTTTTAGCCCAAAGGGATAAAACCATTAAAGTTAGCCTTGAAGAAAGAGGGGCACAGAAAATAACTTATCTCCTTTTTCCTTCAGTTAGTAATAAGGATTAAAAAAAAAAAACCCAACAAAAAACCAAACCAAATTTATTTTTGCATCAGAAATACTAGTTCTGCCACTGGAAAGCCAGTGAGAAGATAAAGTACCAGGATTTGAGGGAGTGAATGCTGAATCAATGAAGGGAAATTCTGACAAAAACCCCCTTGGGGCTCAATCATTAATCTCTGAAGTAGGAAAGCATTTGCTGAAGAGCCGGAGTGCTTCCTTCCTCAGCCTGCTCCTCATTAGAGGAGACTCCTTGATGATTAGGGCACTGTCTTTGCAAGGCCACTTTTAACTCTTGTTCACTCGCTCTTGTGACACCCTGGGCAAGACATGTGAGAATAATGGGAATTCATTTCCTGGTATGACCTAAGGGTGATGTGTTTCTCTACCATGTTACGGGAGTTATGTCCCGATGTGACATGGCTCAATCTTGGCGAGATAGAGCTCTCGTGCATCCAGCAGGTCTTTTGGGGAACATCAAACTTGATGTTTAGACAAAATCTGCGTATTCATCGAGCTTCTTTTTATTAAAACCTTTAGCATGTTTTCTATCAATCAAAAGGGTGTACAGCCAGAATTAATGTAGCCTCTTGATATCATCTTTAGAAAGAGTTTTTCCACCACTAAATCTTTGGCATTCCAAGCTAATTAAATTATTAAGTAGCTTTAGTCATCCTTGAAATATACTTTGGATTTCAGGAATAAATTCACCTTTCTTTGGGGGAAGATTTGCGCATCAGAGGCATTGCAAGGAGCCCATGACTTGCATTTGATTGCTCAGAAATGACTTTCTTAATTGGAGACGACCTCTGTGTGGGAGCTGAGGCTTGGCCCTGCACCTCAGCTCAGCCCAAGAAGAATGGAGCAAAGAAAAGGTGCAGGAGGACTGCTTAACCTCCTGAGAGCCTTGCAGAGATACTAGCGTACATTGCATGCCCCATCTCGCTGATTCATATGGGGTATTTTCCCCAGCTGATGGAGGAAGTTTTGATGGGACTGGGGTGACGTCTGAGAAGCAGAGGCACAAGATCCTGTGTTCTTCATTTCTGTGCTCCAAGACTGTCGCACAGTGAAGTGCTTTGTATTCAGAGGTAAAAGGCACATTTCCTATGGCCAGAACACATAATGCTTTCTCTGTATTGTGCTATTAAAACAATTCTTAATGCTGTTGCTTAAGAAGCAAATCTCCCTTGTATGCATGAAATCCAGATCACTCAGGGAGATATGGCAGCCCTAAATCCCGCAGAGATGGACAGACAGGTCTTTCTGAAGTGCTCCCTCAAAGTGAAATAAATAAGGACAATACAGCATTGAAAACCTCCTGCAGTTTCAGAAAATAAATACCCGTATTCTCTTTGGTAAAATACTACAGATAAGCATTACAAAGTATAGCAAAGCCAACCTAATTATATTACCTTCTAATTCTAGTCTGATCTATTTCACTAATATTGATTTCACTTTGTATCCCATTTGAGCTTACAATGGCAACTGAATTAAGCCAATGTACTTAATTTTGATGTCTATCTGTGCAGAGAGAGAAGAATATATGCCTGGTGGAGATCATTATAGGGAACAAATCCTCTTGTAGATTTTTCTCATGCTATGGTGCAGCATTAGTCAACCAATGTATGTGTCCATGCAGTTTAGGAAAAGAAAAATCAGAGATGATTCACAATTAAAAAAAAAAATCTCAAAATAAGCTATTGAAGAGCTCATTAATTTTACAGCAACATCTATATATTGATTTCACACTCTGTAGGTAGAATTTTGATAAAGATGGCATTTTGAAATTGGTCAGAAATTGCAGTCTGTTTCTTAGGATTATCTATTACTATTATTATTTTTTTAAACACCACCATGTACGTGGGTACAATCCATAAGCATCTACTGTAATTTGTTTAACAATTTTGTCTCTTGGCAGCAGTGTTCACTATGTCCTAAGTAGAACAGAATAATGAGAAGTCAATATGGTAGACAGACAGAAAAATGTATGTTTAGTAGGTAGTGGGACTTTTAAAAGGAGCTGATTTTGCTGAAACAGCAAAAAAAAAAAAGCGCTTATGCTTACCGCATGAACTTGGAAAACTAAATATCATGGAATCGAGACTCTTTTAGGATTAGAGATAGTAAAAAAAACTTTGAAGAGTGAATTCACCAAGAAGAGCAGTTTGGCAGCTCAAACTTGGGCCAAACTTAAACAAATTGCTTCAGCTACAAAAAAAAAGGAGAATAAAAATACCTAGTTTCAATACTTTTAGAAGGAAACATTTTAGTTCTGTTTTGAAGGTGTGCTTACATAGAATTCCTCAGGACTAATAAGTCAAATTTGGGGCTGTATCAAATTTTTGGAAATAAACCAGGAGAAAAAAAAAAAGCTTAAGGTCACCTTGAACCATTGGGTTTTTTTCCTTTAAGTTCTTGCGCTGAACAAAAATCCATTATTCACACAGTGGCTGCCAGACTGATTGGATATTTATGGGTAACAAGAACATCTAATGTTTTAACCCTTGGGCTCCAGGACACCTTCTGTAACTTCTAGCCATGGAGTTGTTAAAGGTAGTTACTCCTGGGAGTGGAGTATGTGATTTCTGACTCTGAAGCTTTGAATCGTGGTCTGAGGTAGAGAATAGATTTTGTACAACAAAGCAGGGGCTGCAGCTTAGTCACACAGTTCTGGTTTTCACAGGTACGTTTGACTCTGTTCTAGAGCCCTAGACATGACTTTGCTGCAGGTAAACTGTGAAGGATGGTGATGAAGGCAGGATGCTGACAGGCACAAACTGCACCCCCTTGCAGCCAAATCAGTGCTGTATAGGTATTATTTGTCATCCAGAAATACAGAAGCATTACATCTTTTACTTATGCAGACCCAGGTCTATTAGTGCCGTGCTGAACTGAAAAGAAAGTCAAAGAAATCACTGCATTGTTTAGAATTTACATATTCATGAACTTAATTAACTAGTCACAGGGCAACTAGAGAATAGGTATGCACAGGCTTTTTTTTTTTTTATTGTTTGAAGGGAATGAACAGCAACACCTCAAGGCTTCATATTTCACACTCACATTTTTATAAAGTAATAAAATTGTGTGTTGTAATACAGGTGGGTGACTAATTGATATGAATGTGTGAGGGGCAGGCAGCCAACCTAGAGACCACCCAGAGTTGTTTGAGTTTGCCACTACTGTTGACAGCCATAGCTATGACTGATGAGGGTTACTGTCAAATGCTTGGCTTTTGTAGCATATGTAGAGCTGTGAACATCTGTATACATACAGTATACACATTGCAACCTCAGTTCTATAGCTTCAATCTTAGCCTTTTTTCTTTTTTCTTTTTTTTTTTTTTAAATTTTAAGACAGATCAGAACATTTTGCATACTGTTGTCCTCATTATGAATTGGGTTTGCCCTTCAATCTTGACGGATTTTATTCTCTACCTTGTATCTCACAGGCTGTGCATACACAACTTTTTTGATAGGGGACCTTATCCTTTTGTGTTAATTTGATATCTGACATTCAGAAAATGACCCTACTGCAACAAAGATGATGATTGCTTTTTACCAATTAAAATATACCCTGACATGGAGTATTAGGCCAGCTATTTATGTTAGCATTCTAAAAGTATCTGTCAGTCAATGCAAATTGTATGACTGGAAAAGGCAGGAGTTGAATAAACTGGTATGTGAATTCAGGCAATTAATTTTCAATTTTTTAGAGAGAAAATAGGCAGGGAGACTTTGATCTTTGTCGTTTTCCAAGAGGGAGACCCCAAGCAGCGTGCACTCATTTATTTTGTGGTATCCTTAGCCTCTGAAAGTATTAACTTGTGCGAATTAAACAATTCATCTGGATTTCCTGCAAAATCTCTAGATTAAAGTGTTTTCTTCCCCTGCTCATTGCATTTCTTAATTTCCTAATTTCACACTGCTTGTCCTTCTCTGAAAGTCCTCCTCCTCATGCAACAACTGCCCTGGGTTCTTTACCGCTTGTGAGCAGCGGGCTCCGATGTGCACTGCTGGTCCTTCTGTGCAGTTGTTGCTTGGGCTGTTGAGCGATACCTTGGGTGATGAATATGTAAGATGAGACACACGGCCTCGCTGTCTGGAACTGTCAGCTTTCTCCCTGACAGGTTTCCTATGTGGTGGTCCTGAGTTAATTTAGGCCAGTCAAAGATTACCATTTCTGTTCACCCCAACAAGTGATTCAAGGCTGTTATTTAGGAATTTCTGAACACGGTGATTATATTTGGAGAGGAGCAAGTGCCTCTGTGTTCTTGCCCTTTCTTATCATTACCATGACAGATAGAGACAGACACACACAATATGTTGTCCTAGAATTCATGCTGTTCCAAAGTCTCTCCTGTCACTTTGAAACCCAAATCCTTCACATGACATGTAGTATATAATAAACATTTCAAAGCAGTTGAAAGATGGCAGTGACAAAAACACATTTATTATAATTTTTATAGGTTTACTGAAGAGGGCAGAGCTTGGTATCTGTTTTCATGTGAACCAGTGCTCCTGGTTTCATGTTCTCAAATGCCTTGCCACAGTCAGTAGGACAGAACTTTTAGCTGGAAGCACTGGAATGGCCCCTGTTCCTTTTTTTTTTTTTTTTCCTGTTTTTAAATGCCTCATCAGAGAAGCAAGATGCAGACACAGAAGAAGGTCCAACTTTGCCTTCTGGCTCAGTGTTACCCACGAGTACTTTTTGTTTTTGGAGAGAATATGCACTTGAGTCTATGTTAGCTGAGCTTCCATGAATCACAGCCTCCTCTTCTTCCCATTGCTGCATCTCGGACTATTCCTTCTTTGTGCACAGACACTGCACTCTGGGTTTGCTGCCAGAGCTAGCTTTGCTTCTTTTTACATATATTTGTCTGTTCAAGAAGACATAAACTTTTATAATAACTTTCTACTGTGTTATTTTAGCTTACGGCTTCTAGGCATAGGATGAATTTCAAATGCTTGTTTTCCAGTGTTTCTTTTAATAATATATTTCATGAAAAAAGAATATCTTTAGGATAGTCACTGTGAGTAAACACAGGCAGTGCGATGGGTTTAATGTAATACAAAGCTAGACCAGAGTGTGCGATTAACAGGTCATATAGTCAAAGGATTTTAAATGATGGTGTATTTATCCAAGATGGCAATGTTATTTTGTGGTGCTGGATTGCAATACACGTTTTAAAACTGGCAATCCATTTCCCTGGGATCGCTGTCACTGGAAGAGCTTCTTGCATGGACCTGTGAGAGACTCAGCTTGGCCCATTCACAAAGAGAATTTGCTGCAGGTTCCAGTGCTGGGTGGTAAGTTGGTGTTAAAGGCAAAGACCTGAGAAAATACACATAGGTTTTAGTGCACCATCCTATAAATGCAAAGAAGATAAATATAAACAAGGTTCAACTAATGGCCTGCTAAACAGTGCCATCAACATGAGAGCATTTGTGCAATGAGAGAAAAATGTGTAGGACTTTGCTGGCTGAATGCCAAAAACGCATAACTAAGTGGCATTTTGCAGTGAAATGGACACATGCCACTGAGTTCCCAAAGCAGGTGAGCAGGCTTCCGTACTTGTTAGCATTACAGGATTTTAATCTTTAAAAAGAAAAAAAAAGCTGAGTAGGCTAGGCAGTAATACCTACCATCATTGTTAAAGAAATCTAACCACTAGGTTACTGTCCTTTAAAAGAGAAGAAGAGGGGAAGGACCTTGCTCCCTGAATTTATTCACTCTGTGTAGATTCATTCAAGAGGGAGATTTCCTCACAGCAGCAGTTGTTTAAATGGGAGATATGTGTGTTCCAAGTCATTCATTGCATGGTCATTATTTTAAAAACAAGTTTATGTCTGTTTTATGCTTAAAACTTTGTTGCCATTCCAGGTATTCCAGCTTCTTTTACTTCTCTGCACAAGCCTCCTTGTGTTTGTAGCCTGCGGGACCCTCTTCAAAAGAGAAAATAATCATGAAAATATCTCTGGGAGAATAATTCCTTAGTAAGTTGTAATCTTTTATCAATTCCTTCAAGAAAGTATAGAGAACAAATACAAAAGTAGAGAGTCAGAACTTATCCACCTATTGGATTCATATTTTGCTGATGGAAGTTTTTTCTTGGATCAGTTAGCTTGTGTTCCTCCACCAATGAAGTCCTGACTTGGTTTTTTTGATAAATGGCAGGGATATTGCTGGAATAATTTTCTGTTATCACCATTTCGTGAGGTGATAATTTTTTTAGCCTTGATGATTAATAGTAGATGATTTATCATATTTATATGGGTAGCAGAGGAGAACAGACACCCTAATAGAGTTTTGTCCTTGTTACAGTGGCTACTGTAGAATTATGCAGCAAGAGCCCCCCTTCCAACCTGAATTCTGAGTAGATGAATCAGACAAAGGATATGATAAAAATATCATTAACCTCATTTCACATTCAGGGAGCTGAGTCAAAAAGGAAAGAAATGATTTCCCTAAGGTCTGTGGCAGAGGTGTGAACTGAAATCAAAGTTCCCAAGCTCTCATCTCCATTTATTACTTATTTGTATTGCAGCAAAGAGGCATGTCTCTCTGAAAGACCAAGGACCTTCTCTGCTTGATGAACTATATGCTTGCACAGTAAAAATCTTACCAGGTCCTATCCGGAGACCCCATGGTCCAAGTACAGAAAAGTGTCTCCACCACGGGGGTGTTGCCTTTCTTTTGACTGTCTTGTCAGGCCTGCCTCAGGAAATGCTGCCATTATAGTTTTATAATAAGGATGTGTGAACTCTCCTAATCCGAAGGGATGTTTTCATTTTGTGTATTAGACCAAATGACACAATATGGTCTCCTTTAGCGTGAGAAAACCTGCATCCACAAATTAATGGTTTATATACATAAAGGAAGGCGTCTGCTTCTCTTTAATGGCAAAAGAAAAGGTATCTCCTGAAAAGACAGTAAGCCAGAGTTTTCTGGAAATTAACTTTTCTTCTGAGCACTGCATATTCCATTGAAATAGAGGGGAACTAGGAAGATATTCAATGGTAATGTTGCATTAGAGTCACTTGCTTGGGAATCACCTTACTATTTACAAAAGTTAGTGTGCTTCCATACATAGGTACGTAAATTTGCAAAAGTTGTGAGGTGGCTATTCTATAATTTCCTTGATATTTATATAGCACTTCTTGTTCATTATCTTGGCTATAAGGAGAATGGGTAGGATGAGAGGAAATGGCCTCAAGTTGTGCTGGGGAGCTTTGGATTGGACATTAGGAAAAATTTCCTCACAGTGAAGGGGCTGTCAAACATTGGAACTGACTGCCCAGGGAAGTGGCTGAGTTACCATCCCTGGAGGTATTTAAAAGACACATAGACATGGTGCTTAGGGACATGGTTTAGTGGTGGACTTGGTAGTGTTAGGTTTACAGTTGGACTCGATGATCTTAAGGGTCTTTTCTAACTGAAATGATTCTGTGATTCTCTGACTCCCTAGGACTGGCCATTGGTCAGATAGACCCAATGAACGTTCAAGGTCAAGAGTATATTACATTAAGAATAGTCCTGGTTGGCTAGAAACATGCATTCCTCATTAAGGCAGCCATCATAGCAAATGAAATTATAGTCCTATAAATCTGATTGTGTCTGTGCTAGGGTGAGGTAGTGTCTCACTGTTCAATTTCCCAATGTACAAACTGCCATACGCTGCAGGAATTCAGGAACTTTTTCTGTGGCGAAGAGCAAGGAAGAGCCTAGGGCAGTAGACGTGACACTGAATGAGAAAACTGTGAATATGTTGAAGGATGACAGAGGAATTTCTTTTGGCGACAAATCTACTTTTCTAGTCCGTTTCTTTAAAAGAAATTGAACAGGGAGCGTCTGCCACCTTTTGCTGTCTATCAGCCTGAGTGTAACATTAATTTAGAAGAAGTCATCTCAGGAGCAGGTTGGCTAGGAAAGGAAATGAAAGACTAGATCCTCTGAAAAATACCTCTTTATCTGCCCACAGTATCTGAGCAGTTAAAGAATTTCTGTGATGTTTCATCGTCTCTCCCTTCGTTAATGTGTTTTGCAGAGAGACAACAAGAAGGATAGTTTAGAAAGATAAATGCGATCGATGATGTAATGAAAAAAATCAGGAAACAATTAAAAAACCTTTTTTATGAAATGTTTTATGAGACTGTATTTGCATCTGGGGAATATTAGAGTAAATATTGTGCAGGGAAATTAGTTTTAATTTCATGCTAACGGAAAAATCAATTCAGTTCTAATTAGGTTATGATTTTTAAAATACAATCAGGCAGTCATTTCAGTGTTTTGATTAGATTGTCCTATCAGTTGTTTGGGTTTTGATAAATACTACTTCAGAAAATGCTTTTCAATGCAAAAGCCTATCTGCAGCAGAACAGGTTTGATTTGGGACAGTTATTCTAAAAGCGATAGTGTAAAAATGCTTTAAGTGGGTCATTGGCTGCAAGAAATTTGAATGTCATAAGTAGAGCTATAGTGCTATAGTCTATGGTACAATGTAATGCAGGTGTGGAGGGGATGAGTAAGAATTATTGTTGTTTCTTTAATTTCTATCTTTTCAATAAGGTCTTGCAACTTTTCTGGCACAAACAAACAAAAAAAATTCCCTTTATTAATTAATACTTGTAGGAAAATGCGCTGAGGGCATTATTGCTTCCCGCACTTGCATACTTAAGTGTTTCTTGACCTTGCAACATGCGAGCTGGTAAGGCTTTCCTCAACTTTTTGTATAAAATATACCCTGAGAGAACCAGAAAGTAAATCACAGCAGTGTATTAAGACTGTGATCTCCAAGCTGCCTTTGAAAATCTCAGCCAAGATCATTATGTGAAGCTATCTTAAGGCATAAAATTGACAAACATGTGAATAGCATGTGTGTACATACAGTCTATACTACATAAAATATAGTCTATACAATGTGAAATGTACTTAATAGAACATTACAGCCCGTTTAAACTACCATTAATTAAAAAATAAGGCTTAAAGAAAAAGGGCTGGGTACCATTGTCACCACTAAATTTCTGCATAATTCTCTTCTTGTGTCTTAGGTTTTTATTTGAACAAATAGGAATTGTTGTTCTCTGAATGGCACTGTATTTGTTTTGCCAGCTCAGTTCCACAGCTTAGCCTCTGTGGTGATCCATACTGGGAGATGAAATGTTGGTACTTTCTTTTCACTTCTCTGTATTCTCGGTATACCTACTCCATCTTTTTTTGTGTGTTTTTCTGTCCTTTTGAGTGACAAGTACCTTTACTGAACAGTATATTATAATCAAAATGTCTTGTGCAAGAGCTAAAACTGCAAATACTGGCATTAAAAATTAATATGGTTGTCAATCAGATGTCCACTTTTGCATGTGGTATTGCTTGAGGTAAAGTATGGCATTACTCTTAAGAGATCTACGATTTAGATTATTTCTTGGGATATGCCCAGACTTTTTTCTAGGTTAGTTGTAAGGAAAATTATATGGATTTGATAAAAGAAAAAAAGAAAAAAAAGGGGTGGGTGGGTGGCAAAGGCAATGTACCCTTGTATCGTCAATAAGGAATATAAATCCACTTAAATCACTATAAAGAAAAAGAGAAATGGGGGAGGTGTGAAGTTATGCCATTTCCTCAGGAAATTTCTTAGTAAGAAATCTATGCAGGCTTTAATGTAAAAATTAGAAATAATACACTGATTAAGGTTTTATGTTTCATAGAAAAACATCAGTGATTTACAGGAGTTTTATTTGTACAATAAACTATCTCCTGAGGCTTCTTCTGAGGGATTTTTTTTTTTCCCTGGGTATTTGAATTTTTTAAAGCTCTTTAAGATGTGTTTTTCATGTTACATGATTTATATTATGGACAGTGACGGGAATGGGTGCTTGAGTAATATATTCAGGTTGTATCATATGCTCAGAATTTTTAATTGTACTTCCTGCAACTTCTGGATTAATGGGTGTAAATTCATCATGGGTTATTAATAAGATTATTAAAATCATAGCAGTTAAATCCTTCTGAGACTTGAGGTTTGCGGACTTAGGCAGATCAGAATTTGTAGCCCCATTTCAGATTGCTTGGAGGGCTTCCAAACAGGGTGGTAAGTTAATTAATAATGGCACATCAAGCCAATGCACTGAAAATGTGTGTTGGACAACAGGTTGTGAAAATGTTTAGAAATATGTCCAAAAAACCTATATGGCCACTAATGGGAATTTCAGAAGTCCTGTCTCTGTGGAATTGGCGATATATTCATAAAAGACCATGTTGTTTGGGAGAGCTTCCTCTCTTAGGCTCCCTTCTACAGTCAATAGAGAAAATGAAGTGCTTCTTGGAGACCTTTCCAAGAAGAACCTGAATCACAGTCTGCAAGAGTCTTCCTTGGCTTGAATTAGTGCTTTCGAATATCTGTCTTGAGGTCTAATTTTTCCAGTAACAAAAGGGAATTCTGACTTCAGTATGAGTTAGGAACCACTTTAGCTCTTCAATCTTCTGAAAGGTTGCAATGGATATGGTGGAGTACACCTTCTAATAGGGGAAGCCTAAGGTGAAGGCCTGCTCGTGAAACTGCATTCTAATACATGACCTCCTGTTAAAATGCTGCATGTTTCATGATGAGCATTGTAGTCATGCAACAAAATACAGAAGAGTGCAATTCTTTGACTCCCTTGCAGGAAAAGCTGTCTTTTGCACTGTGTTTGTGTGGTCCTTGTCTCATCTCAATTGTTAAGAAAAAGATGAACTGAACAAATATTTTGCTTTCTAATCCTATTCTCCAGGTAAAAAATAGATATAGATTTAGTCTTTTCACTTTTTAGAAAGAAGTGACAGTTTATAATATGTTTTTCATCAGCTAAGAAACCTGTTAATATTTGTGTGATTGACACATGTACTGAGTTGATTGGCACAGATGAAATGTCTAACACGCTCAGAGTGAGAGGGACTATGCATGTGTGAGAACCATTAGAGATGTTTAATGTCATAAGGAGGTTTTTCGACTGAGATTCAAGCTCCGCTCGTTTCTCTAACAATAAATTCAGGCTCACAGCCATTCACAGCTTTCAGACTTGTGTCATACTGGTACAAAACCTTGAGAAACGATCCTTTTTTTCCAAGTTTGACTTACTATTTGGGCTTCGCAAAGCAGTCGAAGGCAGCGCATTCAACGGTCGGATGCTCAGTTCTGGCTGACCTGTGCTTGGCTCAGGGCTGGTAAGTGGGTTACATAGCCCTCAGACATCCCAGATCTAAAAATGGCCCTGGTATGAGTTAGGGTTTATTTCTGGTGGTTGTTTTAGAGCCTATATCTAAATTTTGCAGTGCTGGAGCACTACATGATTAAACTCTGGAACAGTTATCTGAAGTCTTTATGAGAAAGCACATTGCTCTGTGGGCTTATTTACGCTTCTGCTCACGGCTACACCCCGTACTGGATATTTCAGGCAGCCTGAACATTTCTAGGACAGAGTGATGACTGAATTTTATGCTTTGAACACAGTGTATCCTCCTCTCTGCTTGTGCAGCTCAGAGGTGAAGTGTTTCACGTCTGTGGGATCAATGTTCTGATGCCTTGGGGTTCCTCTGGTGCAGGGCTTCTTGCTGTCATTTCTGCCACTGAAAGCCTGCAAAAGT
The DNA here is from genome assembly GCF_947461875.1 of Haliaeetus albicilla. Classification (NCBI taxonomy): domain Eukaryota; kingdom Metazoa; phylum Chordata; class Aves; order Accipitriformes; family Accipitridae; genus Haliaeetus; species Haliaeetus albicilla. The sequence goes on along the minus strand of NC_091487.1, from coordinate 11,250,283 downwards.
TTGGGACTTGGAGGAAAACTGGTCAAGAAAGGCTTATTTTCTACTTTGTTACAGTGGGGTTACAACTGGTGTTACTGTCTCTAAGGGTCAAAAAGTTACAGAGGGTGCAAAATCATGAAGGAGCAGGGAAACTTCCTAGATAGGTTTTTGCAAGCCATTCTGTACAACTGATTTCCTCAATATTTTGGGAAAAAAACCCAACAAAGTAGAAGTGCCGTATGAGTGAAGGCACACCTGTATTCCCGCTTCCCCACAGACTCAGAGCTGTAGGAAAAAAGCGCCAGCATGCCAGATTGGCAGGGTGCTAGAAAGGATGCACCTAGGGGCACGGCAGCAGATGAAAGGGGAAGCAGAGGACCTCCGGAGCTTGCTGAGCTTTGCTCTTTCCAAAATAAGCATAAATACTAGAAAGATTTTAGTTCCAAAATATACTCCTTCTGCTCACATACTCAGGGTTATTCTGTGTTGTTTAGATGATGCTACCAGCTTTACATAAGATAAAAAATAGACTTTGTGGTGTCCCAGCTGATTTACGGTAACTGAATTCTTGAGCTAAATCTGGAAAATGTTCATGTATCTGTAGCCTACCCCTTCTTTTCTATTCAATGCCACTAAAAAGAAATGGACACATTTCTAGGAAACTTGGCTTTGGACCTGGCCTGAATCAACAGAAGTAAAAACTCAGGGATGAGTTTTAGCTGCAGTTTCCCATCACTTTAATTTTGTCACCTCTTGATACAACTCTATGGCAAGTAACAGAGGTGTGAATTGATTTTCGTGGAGTGGCTTGGAGCGTAATCTCATGTAAATGAGTGCATGCTTTGGTTGATAGAATTACCTTGCCTGGAGTTTGCACCTTTCCTCAACCAGTGGCCTGCAGAGCTCTGCTTACAGGGTGAAAAAGTATTCAGCACAAGAAAAGGCTGCTTTAAATGGAGTGACAGTACTTGCAGCCAGGAGGATACTGGGAATAAACACAGAAAATTAGTTGAAGATGTAATATAGGGTTTACTAGAGTTATTATCTGTGTCATATTGCCTGCATAGCAAGACCAGTGTTTAATTGATTTATACTTCTAAATGTCATGTACCTGCATTAATCCCATATTGGATCTTGGTACAAATGGCAAGGAATTTTGAGCTGAGAAATGAATGTTAAAAGGGATTGCATGTTAAAAGTAAATGTTAAAAGCAGATGATATCCATAAGGCTCAGAGCATGGAACAGAAGATTCACAAGCCTTGCAGGAAGTTGCTTTATTATTCTAACCTATAATCCCTGCTGTGAGGAACGCTTCCTTTCAAGCCCACGTATGGGATGTTTCTCTGTGATAAGAGGAAACTTTAACAGGTTGACTGTAAACATTTCCAAAGTACATTAAATAGCAGAGTCTTACATAAATTCTGGTGCAAAGACAGCAGTATGCCTCCCAACCTCATTTTGAGAGCGTAAGGTTTCCATCTTTTATTATCTCTCAGTGTCTTTACGTTCTGTAATCTGTTGCACAAATTGATGTTAATATGACATTTTGAAGACTGCACTCAGTGTTTTCAGGCTGAACCGAAGATTTAATGGAAAAGAAATCAGTAACCTGTTGAAACCTTAGGTCAAGTAAATTGTTGCTTTGTTGGAATGCTATTGGAGGACATCAGTCGTCTTCATGACAGTCTCTAGCCCTGGATCCAATGGAAGGTACAATGACTCTAATGAGTATCAGTGGTGTGTGACCCATGAAATTACACATGCATGTATGATCTGTCAAGTAGTGTTGTCTGCTATAGATTAAAAAGAAAAAAAAAAAAAAAGCAGCAGCAAAAAGACCACCTCTGTGTAATTTGGTAAACCAGCCACAGTAGGAATTCAAGTCCGTTTGAACCTGGTGCTTCCCTCTTAGAGGTTGTCTTTCCACCAGCTGTCAGTCTGCATTGTTTTTCTTCACTGTTTCATGAGCGTAGAGGTGTATGTTTCTTATGCTACCACCTGAGAGACTCTAACCACTTCAGGCAGAGTTTGGGTGTTCAGTTTCTGCCCTGCATCTCTGTCTCTATAAAAAAGAAGTTGAAGAGCCTTGCACTGTTAATAGGGACTAATTAGACATTTTTTCTCCTTTACGATGGTACATATGTACTTGCTTGCCATGATGAGCCATTTTATTCATGTGAGCTAATGGAGGATGGTGTAAGAGAATCCAGGTAGGTGCAGAAGTGCTGTACAGGATCAGTGGGAGAAGAGATTTCCCAATATACTGGGGAGAAGAGGATGAATATGTAAACCCAGGCTATCTTTTCTTGGACACTCCAAGCGTTCATTAGAAAAGTCTGAGATGGTTTTTCAGTTCCCGGTTGAGGGGGGAAATATTTTACACAGCAAAAATAAAGATATACACTACATTCACACCAACTCAATCGTGCTTTCTTTTAAAAAACACAAATAGATAATTTTGCATGGCTAGTGTTCCACAGTAAGATTGCTCTTTAAATAGATTTTACAGGTTGCTTTTATAGCACATTTCTGACAGTTGCAAGTCCACGTACAAGGTTGTGTAAAGATTTAATTTACAATTTTATTTTTTCACAAAATGTGTACTTTTTTTATTCATTTCATCTCTAGCCATCATAGCTGTTGATGGCAAAGTGGACAATATTCTTCTAGTAAAGAGAAAGGGAAAAATGAGAAATGTGTTGCTTCACTCAGGAAAATTAAGATGTTTGTATTTTTTAGCCTTCTGTTGCCTGTAAAAACCTTTTATTAAATATATTGCAAGAGTCCTTTAAGGATCATTTGTCAATTTAAAAACAGAATTTTAAAAACTAAACACTCATTACTAAATTATCTTTTATGAGAACAGAAGGATCTCTGGATAATAGGCATTTGTTCCAAAACAAAACAGTTATTTGTTCAGGGTATGGAAGTTATTAATTATTTACACCTATTCCTACCTCAGTTCTACCTCTAGTTAAAATTCATGGCCTAGGCACTCATCAAATATTGATTTTTACCAAAGTTGATGCTTTCCCTTTAACATTATTATAATGAGGGATAAAAATCAAATTGCCTTCACTGAAACTCAATCATTCTCACAAGCCATCTGCATTGATCTTTTTTCTAGGTTTTACCATAAATTATTCTATTCAATTAAGTAAACCCCACACATAATGACATTTTGTGAACTAAATAATTTATTGACTATTTTCAGCTAAACTTATCAGGCTCTGATGCACAGTTATTTTCATAACATTAATAGTAATATATATAACCCCCCTGCAAATGAATGCATGTCAGATTCTTTGTTTGGAAAGACGAATCACCTGGGAGGTAGAAATCTTCTCATTTACAAAAGAAACAAATTCTGTCGTTGTCCTATATGGAGTGACTCAGTGCTTTCTCATTAGCAAAACGAGGGGGCTTGCATGCAATGCTTTCTGGTGGTAAAATAATTGCAAAATAAATTTCAGCTGAAAATGGTGCTATTAGCAACAAGGATTGTAATTAAATTGGTAACAATTGGTCTGTTTTACAGTCGACTGGTAAGATCTGATGAATATAGCAGCTCCTTGGTGGGGTTCACAGAGTTTTCCTCTCTGCGGTGCGATGGTTGCACTTCTGTCTGTGTGACACATATTCTTGTCACCTCCTGACAGTTCCTCTGGAAATCTGCCCATTTCCTAAATGAGTTTTGTTTCACATTTGAAAAGTCATTCAGCTCCTGTAGACTGAGATTTTTCAAGTGGAAAGGACAGTTTGAAGTCTACTCCTTCAAGCAAGGAGGATTGCTCCCCCACATAAGTTTGTGTTTCGTGCGTGGTTGCTTTGGACAGGAACTGGGTTACAAAGTTTAGATACTGATCACAAAACAGGTTTTTTGAAATGCATGAATTTTAGGAGAACCTTGTCATAGCTGTGAAGGCATAGTTGGGTTACATTTAATCGTACATGGAAAATTTCTGTTGGGTGTATCTAGGGAAGGCCTGCTATGTGGTGTACTTCGCAAACAGACTGGATGCAACAAATCTGTCTTTCAAAAACAGAAGAACAAAACGTACTTAGGCACTGTGGAGTACATAGATCCACGTCTTCATTGAAGACTACTGAATACAGAAGTGCTTGTAAATAAGTAGTGCCAACATGGTGGTCTGGGGAGAGTTTGGAATGTGTTGTCACTTTGATTTTAGCATGAGTTGTGCCCTATGAGTCCTTGTTTGCTTTGCAAATCGTGGTGATCGTTTTGAGAAATAAGGTTCTAATCAGTATGTTCTGCTAAATTGAGAGGAATTCAATATATGGTAATAGTATAGCTCAAAAGCTAGAAAAACAAACAAACAAAAAGCTGTGCAAAATAGCATGGAATTGTAAACTCACCTGAGAGAGCTTAGTAGTTTTATTTTGTTTTATTTTGTTTGGGGAAGATCAGTGGCTCCAAAACACAAATCAGATTGTGGAGCAGGAGTAAGCACCTGGCAAACTGTGTAATTTTTAAGTATTCTGGTGGCAACATAGGAAAGGGTAATTGTTCTTCATTCCTTCTTTCAGCACAATCCATTTTATATGATGGAACAAGGGGTCAAGCATTTAATTCCATCTGGGAAGAGAGTTCCTGTTTATTTCTTTCACTGCTTTTCAGCCTCTTAAAAACTAAAAGCTTTGGTGTCATCATTTTCAAGGGTTGCTACTGCTGCTCAGTGTGTCTTGCAAAGTCTGAGTAAATAATGGATCTGCAGGTAACAGTAAACTTAAAAGTTTAAATGCAAAAGCTTGTATTGATTTAATTCCCCATTAAATCAGGTCATTCTGTGGTTCAGTACCCATGCATTAAAACATGTAGCCCAAACACAAAATATCACTTTGCCTTGCGCAGTGCTTGGAGTTACTCTTGGAAGAAAATAAAGCTCACTGTTGCTCTGCCTATGTGCACTTATCTGTGCTGTTGTCTTGATGTTTGCATGCTGCTTAGGAATATAAAGCATCCAAATCTGCTGCCCTGACTACTTGCAAATTCAGGGTTTTCCTGCTGCGTTTTGCTGGTGAGCTGGTGCTCATGAAATCGGACCCTGATTGTTCTACTGTTTTGAGACTGCTGAATGAGAATCCTGCTTTTAGTGTCCCGTGTTACTCTGTGTTGTGCCTTTTGAGCAGCAATGTCACACCGTTCACAATGAAAAAGATGAATACAGAGCAGGATAGGTTCTCTCTACCACCTCCCTCCCTGTGCTTTCATTGTGAGAGGTAAGAGTCAAAGGCTTTGCTGGAATCCTCCTCTGTCTTTTGTAGCATGGCATGCTCTTTGTAAAGGTTTGAGCTAAGGGGCATTAACCTGAGCATGAACTGATAGGTGAGATGAGCATCTGAGATTCTGCTGATGTCCAGTCCTTATTTAGCTGTGAAGTTAAGCAAATGACCAGTTGGGTGGTTGTGAACAGGAACCTGTAGCATTTGGATCAAGCCCTTGTTACTTTAACTTTTTTCACTCTGTGATGGTGGTTGGCCATATAGATAATGCAGGGTTTGCTTCCTTGTGCTTTGGCTTTATTAGCACCAGTGGGATTTTAGGCTTTTTAGTTTTCATTCCACTTGTGATTCTTTCCTCTGAATTAATGGTTATTTTGAATAAATCATTGTGAGGCGGGGCAATGCATGCTGTAGGAAAAAAAATTATTGCGCCAGCATATCTGAACAGGTTTCATGTCTATTACTCACGTACCTTGCGAGGCCATTACACATGTAACTTAATGAGGATTTTTCTTCTTTGAACCACAGAAGGCGTATGTGCCTGACTCACATACCCAAGTGCTATGTGATGAGAAAGTAACTTAAGCACCGTAAGTTTTTCTTTATAAATATATTATCTATAAAGCACATAATATTAGTGCTGCCGGTGTCACACTGAAATGCTCTGTCTGGACCAATGTCCTCTTGTGTCGGGAAAAATTATCAGCAAAGAAACTGATATCATTGCTGCCTGTATTCTAGCTAGTATGAAGTGTGTTACAGTTAACACTGAACAAGATGAATTCATGCTGGGACATATTGTGAAATGTTAATTATAAGAAAAAACACCATTGGATTGGCTCCCACTGCTCCTGATTCATAAGGAAATTCCTAGATGGAAAAGAACAAAAATATCAGCTGTGCTCTCCCTTTGCGATTTTTCTGGGGAATGACTGGAAAGGTAATGTAGTGTTGGATTTTTCTATGTACTGATACACACTTACTCATCTCACCTACCTGGCAAGGTGAAGGCATCACCAGAGGATGCCTTATTCCCTCTGTCTTAGGCTTTGCCTATATTGTCTCATGCAGAAGCATTTCCCAAGTCCTGAGGCACCCCAGGCACATCTGGACCCATGCTGGGGTAGGGCCTGAACAAGCACTAGCTCTTCCCTGGTTCCACCTAAGGGATGGCAAACCCATGTACCTGGCAAGAGCCTTTGTGTGCTCTGAGCAGACACAGATCTGAGTGGATAGAGGGGTGAGGAATGTGTGTGCAAGAAATCAAAGCCTTAAACTTATTTCAGGAAGAGATGAATCACTATAGGAATAGACTCTTATCTCTTACAGAGGTAACTGCCTTTCAGGTGTCAAAATTGGAACAGATGAGCTCCTCCCTTCCAGGTGAATCTTGTTTTGTAGTGAGTGGTGGCTGAGAAGAGGACATGAAAAGGATTGCAATGTGTCAGGTGATCAGGATAAGTGTAGCTCTGCCCCTTCTTATGTCAAGGCATGGGGAGTTGCTGAAGGGGATCTTCCTTTTCACCTAACTGGGGTACCCTGTTGTGGCCATGGCTTGTCAATCCAAGTGCCTCTGGTACTGTCCTCTTTCTAGCCTAACTTTGGGAGGACTTGAAACTAGGCTGGGAAAAGGCACTGCCCAGGTGCGAGCAGCTGTGATGTGGAAAGGCTTCAGCTTTGCTAATTGCACAGGTTTGGATTTGCATAGGTGCTGACACACCAAAGCCTATGTGGCTGGGTCATTTTTATCTTCCCACAGATCATGTACCGATATGACTGATATCCTGCAAGCCACATGCTTTGATTTCACCAACCAGTGTTTAGACTTAGCTGATTCTGTTGTAACCATAAAGAATAGAATTGAGTGGGAAACGAGAAACAGTCCCTGTGAACTTGCAGCTACTGGAGACACAGTTGATTATTACAGGAAAACAGCAGCTAATTCTGTAAATAACATGGTGTAGCTGGTTTTGATTTGCTCCATCTTTAGTCACTCATTTTAGTTTGAAGTAGTGTGGATAAAGGCTAAATCCATAGGCTCATTGGCACTGGCTCTGGTTAGTTACTCATTCACGTTCCCTGGAGAAGATGAACTCTGATACAATTTATTGTCTTGATTTTCAAGGCATAAGAGTGTGATGAAAGTCTAGCCAGCAGCTGAGAAACCCTACATACTGAATTGCATGTTGGGTTTTAGTAGCCAGAGAAGTGGCTTGCTTGTTAGGTTTTGATTTTAGAAGTCATACCTATCTTCTGCTTGGATTTACTTTAAATTTTACTGTGTACATTAGAATTTATCACTTCCTTTTCTAAGAATGGCATGGATTGTTTCTGGTTTAAAAACAAAAAAGGAGAGAGTTGCCCAATGCCTCTCTATTTAAAAAAGAAAAAGTCTGCTGCGTACTCTCACTATTCTTTAAATGTCCTCAGACAGACAGCTGAGCTAAAACTGTTTAAGTGGAAGACATATGCCAGGGAGTTAGTGAGAACGGTCTGGAGTAAGGCTAGGCTCATTACTTTCTGATGTTCACAGCAATTCTGTGAGCAGTAAACTTGCATTCCCAGCAAATTTCCAGTGCAAACAAGACTTGTTCAGAAAGACAGAGTTTGACCGATGTGCCCTACTCTGCTCTTCTTAATTTCCAGAAAAGTCTTTTAATCTTTCATGAGTGAGAAGGAATGTGCAAGGGTTCAAATACCAAGCTTGCCTCTGTCCCATGGGGAGAAGGAAGGGAAACGACCTGCCGCTCCAAGTAGAAAACTGAAACTCTCATACATGTGTGGAGGGGACAGTTTTTGTTAAAAAGAGACTTACTCTTTGATTACATTTATGCCCACTAAATTCTTTGCAGAAAAGAAAAGCAGAATGTTTGGTGTATGTAACTCTTATTTTACACACGGTTTTTGACTCTGAAATGTCTTGCCTTAACCAAATACTAGTAATAAAAGTGAAAGAGTTCTGACTGATAAAAAGGTGACCTGCTTGCTGCCAGTAACTAAAGATTTAGTACTTGAGTTACTTCATTCACTTCAAATCAGCCGTTTTCCATTTACAGCCCTGAGATCTCAAAATGTTATGTTTATAGGCACCTATATACTTTCATCGAGAGGTAACAGTATTACGCACACATGCTCATATACGTTGCACTGAGACAGGTTACGTTACGTGACTTACTATTCCAGAGCTGTCAAAGAGTTGGATCCTGCTGTCCTTTATCGTTTTGTTTACATCTGAGTGTCTGTAGGTGACTGGAGGTGTCATTCCACTGAAAATCAGACAGCTGAGCCAGGAGCAAAATGTTACTCCTAGAGAATAAGATTGCTGTAACCTTCTAGACAGGGGCATACAATTGTCTTCAGTCTTTGAAAGCCACCTTGCTGCAGGTTAACCTGTTGCTTGCTATGCTTCAGGTGGTTCTGCATGTACTATTTCTTGGGACTGGCAGTCACATAGCAAAAGAAAAAGTTCTGTCAAACCATTGACCGCAGTGAGAACTATGGGTGAGTCACTTCACGCTGGTGCTGATAGCATCCTTTATTTTTTTTCCCCCATGCTGTAATGTTATGTGCTGTAGATGTCACAGGAAATGCTAAAATCACATCTTTTCATCTGGGCCTTTCTTCAGTCCTTCCTATATGAAAAGCTATATGTCTCTGTCTGCAGAAGTGTCACAATTTCACCCTGCTGATCCAATTTATTCGGTCTGAACATTTGGTCTAATGCTTTTATACAAATACATTTTCTCTGCCCAGATTCTTATTTGTGTCATGGTCTGTTCCTGTTAAAGCTGAATGAAGACATGTCAACAAATAATCTATCCAATAAATTAGAATCTGATCCAAAACCTCATTGACGTCAACCAAAAGACTCTTGCTGACTTCAGTGGTCCTACAGTGTCCTTTTCATGCTTCCTTAATGTCTGTAAATACAACCATTTTAGACTGAAAATATTTTTCCCCACAGTATTTTTTTTAAGTCTGTGTTATGATGGGGAAATATTGAGCAAACGAAATAAGCGTTGTGCAGTTTAGATGTAATTTGGCAGATGGGTGCCATCCTGGAAAAGCAGCTGTGTGCCTATTATTGTGAATACCTGTGGGCGTAACTTTAAATATCCTGAAATCAGACCAGTGCCACTTTGAAAACTCCCTTGCTCTTCCTGCGTGGTTGTGCCGGCGAGGCTCCAGTGCTGCACTTTGTACTACGTGCCTGCAGCCACGCGTGGCGGAGCTGCGCTCCTTGCCGGCGGGCAGACGGGTCCACCCAGGATCCTGGCTGGGAACTCCGGAGCTGGAGAGGCGGAGGCGGGTGAATGTGGGGGCGAATGTTTAAAAACAGACGAGCCCTTTTTAATTTCCCAGATCGTAGCTATCTCTGGTGGCTCTTGTGGATCTGCGTCAGCAAAACGATGTTTATAGTACCTCCTCAAGAGAAAGTTTATCTTATAGAATATTAAATAATAAAGGGGGCAAAAAAAGGTTGCAAGTGGTATGGTTCAGCAAAATAAGAAAGCAGGCAAATTCTGGCGTGTAATTTCAGGACTTAGTTTGATCACATCTACGCAAATTAAAAATAAGCACTTTGCGTTGAAATGGAGAGAAAGGCTAGGACAACGAGTGCTCAGCTGATGTCTCATAGGGGAAGAGCTTGACTTGGAGCAGAATCTACATGAACCAAGCAACTGAGCAATGGGAGAAGCACTGTCTCTCCTCCCCTCGGTGCAAGTGTAAAATTAATGCTCTGGGAGGGGATAGCTGCCACAGAAAGAGCTAAGGAAATCTTGCTGCCAGAACTGCACAGATGGTGAGGGGAAAACAAATCTTTTTGGGGAAGGCAGAAAGAGTTTTAGAAATCCACACAAACCTGATGAGCCTGGAACTGCTTGGATTGATGCTCCCTGTATATTCACATGGTGTAAGGGAGAAAGGATGAAAGAACATCCCCCTCCCCCCAGACAATGTATTGCACTTGAAGTCATGTAGTTCTTTTTAGAAAGATTCAAGTGACATGGGGAAACTTTATGCCCTGAAAGCCTGATGTTATTTACTAAGGATGGAAGGAGGTTATCGTAACAATTTGAGGCTGTAGGATTACAAAACCTGGTACAAAGCAATTCATTCACTATTCCAAAATCTCTTGGACGTTTTTGTCAGCCTCTTTTCTGAATGATCATTGCATGTTATTGTCTCACAAGAGACTCAATGTAAGTATCGTGTTTGGGACAGACCTTTGCTGCAGGGAGAGCATGGTTCTTAAGATCTGTATGGAGTTAAGGTCAGTTATGACAGGTAGGGATGGGGCCCCGCACTTATTTTCGGTACATACATATGCTATGAGCAATTAATAGGAAGTAGAGTGATGACTCTGCTAAGCTTTCAGTTTCTTGCTGTTGCTTTTTGTTTGGGTGGGTTTTTTTGAGTGCGTAACTGCTTTCTCACTCTGAGCTGAAATGCTGAAACCTTTTCTCACACACTGCCTGCTGTATTTTTAGAAGGTGAAGGGTTTTTTTTATTAATAGGTAGGCAGACAGCCTCCTATGAGACAATGACTTTAAATTAGGAGCATTAGGAAATGAATGTGAGGAAAAGCTCAATGAAGTATCAAAAAAAGAAAGAAAGAAGAAATGATCAAATTACACTTTCCCTCTTACAGAAAGCAATAGATCCATCCCATCAAGCAAATAACAGTTAAGCAAACAATGAGACTGATATTTGCTTTTTCTACCAGTGTTTTAAATGTCACTGTTCTTTATTCTTTTTTTTCTCCCATATTAACCCAGAAATGCTGATGCACCAGCATGTGTTGTTATGACAGCAAAAGATATTTCTCTTTGCTGAAGTGAATTTAGATGAAAACAAATCCTGAGGGCAGTGCACATTGGCTGTAGAGAAAAGCATGGTCTGAGGTAGCTGTTGGAGGCTGCCCGTGGCAATTTGTGGGTTTCTGGGCAGACAGGCAGAGCTGATGAGAGCACCTGAGTTGCTGGTAGGAACAGGCAGTGACAGCTAAATCTGGTTATTCTAAGGGAAGAAAAGAGAAGAAATTAGGGAAGTGAAATAGAAGGAAGCACACTATTACTATTTAAAACAAATACCCTGTGGCCACATCATGAAGCATGCCACTGCTGACCAGTATTAATGCAAAATAATCATGACTGAGACTCAAGGTAGAGGTAACCGAGACTAGCTGCAACAGTAAATACAAGCTTCAGAAAACTCAGATTTCATCTGTTAGCAAAGGCAGCTTTTCTCCCCTTCCCTGCTTGGAAGAGGATGGATCAATCCCTCGAATTCAAGGGAAACTGTATTTCCCTGACACCCTAGAATTCAAGTCTTATTGGCCTCAACTGACAAAAGAGGTTTCATTGTAGGTTAAAAACATATATTGCATGTCTACTGTATAATACCATTCACTCAGGTGAATTCATATTCTGGCTCATTAATATCCAGTGAAAATACTGGGAGGAGAGGGAGAAGGACTGGTAAAGAGAGGTCTAGAAATACTGTCACATTTCTGACACTTTTCTTGGGTTTGCTCTTTCTGTAACAGAAGGCAAGATGAACTGGCTAGAAAGATGTCCCTAAAACAACATGAGAATCACCCCTGGAAAATGTCTGAACTAATTAAAAGGTAGGAATGAAATGAGCTCGAGGCCCCAGAGCATTTTCTGTTACAGAGAAGATGCAGAGGTGGCTGCAGCAGCAGCGGCGATATTACCGCATTCTCCTTGACGAGGAATTTAAAGCATCCCACACAGTCTCAGTAATTGCCCTGGTGCGGAGCAGTGCCACAAAGGCAGCAGTCAAGAATGAGCGGGGACAGAGCCTGGAATCAAACAGTGAGAGGGGAATTTATTGGCACTGCCAAAACTGAAAACTCAAAGCGAGCTCCTGTCAGCTTGATTGAGGAGTTGAAAGGAAAACAAGTCACAGCCCCCCAAGGTGTCAGGCATTTCACAAGCCTCCACTGCACAGGTGTCAGCTCCAGGGTGGCGTTTGCCCGTCACCTGCCTGCGATTTTGCAAGCCACTGAGGGCTCTGCAGTGCTCAAAGGGTCGCTCAAGCATACCGAGGGCTGCAAATCCACCTGCATGGCGATGGTACCTCTTGCTTGAGCTGGCACGAGGGGCAGGCGGCTTGGAAATGAAGCATCTCTCAGAGACAGATGAGTGCTGGGGGTGATCGCCCCACAGCTTGGTGTATCTGGTTTTGGTAGCCCTGGGATGTTTTTGTTTACTATAATTTATAATGGTGCAGCACATAACTTCACACCTTGGAATGGAGCTCTGTTTTGCCATGTGTGTAAATGCAAGGCAAAGGAGGGGTTGCCATCCAAAGATGGTCTGAACCCTGAAAATTTTCTAGTTCCAACAGTATCTATAGGATACCGAGGAGCTGCGAGTTATAAGAACGCCATGGGCTGGCTTGGTTATGCATTTTAGGCAATGGGCTCAACTTGGTAAAGATGTGGAAACTCTTAGTAGGAGATTTTTTTTTGGTAGGCATAGAGAGAGTTCATTCTGATTACAAATGGCAGGTCAGGGATGTCTAGCTGGTGCTCCAGGGGTTGGATCCAGATGGAGAACATTTGTGTCTGGTCCCAAAGTACTGTGATGGTTGTTTACAGTCTTTATGCCTGTGGAGTCATCTAGCTTCACATATGGCTATCAAGACACCATAATACTGAAATGGCTCTAGATGATGCCCAGCAAGCCCATGCCTATGTCCTGCTTGACTGATAGGGAGTTATGTGTGCATAGTGACCGTGACACTGGGAACTGTCTCTCACCTTGTGTTCTAGGTGGCATTGAAACACAACAAAAAATAAGAGTTCATGTAAAGGTGCTAGTGATGCAGGACATTTTATTGCTTGTGCTTGAAATGTAAAGGCACTTGGTGGTTGGTTTTAAAGCACTGATATTTTAACAGGATCTTATCATTAAGAAAAATGTTATTTCTGATAGGGACTTTGATTAATATGTATGATTAATTTCCTAAGTTTAGAAGCTGGCTTTTTAAATATAAGCCTCAAAAGGTTTCCATGTGATTGTTGCTTGGCCATTGCCTACGTGTGGAGAAAACTGGTTTCCTCACTAAGATGATGGGATTTGCGGAAGGGAGCAAAGTTTGTTGCCTGTGTATTGGATTTGCATCATCAGATGAAGCCAATATAGTTCCTAGTTTGAGCACAGGTGACAGGCTGTCTGCTCTTCCACAGAGGTAAATAACATGTGAACAAAGAAGGAATCCTAATTCTAAAACAAAATTGTACAGCTGGTAGTAGAGAGGCAGTCAACAGTCCTTAGCTTTTGAATGATTGTAGCTCACCTCAGGAGGTATAAATTAAGGAGCCCTCTTTGGTGTGAAGTAGCAAGCCTATACAAAGCCTTAAGGATAAGTCAATTTTCTTCACTACGAGCCAAAAAAAAAGGGTTTTAGACACAAGAGCTGGGAGAGTCTACATACAGTAAGCTTTCTGATGCTTGAGATTGCAGAATCTGCAGTTGCTAGAGGGAAGTGGCTGGGAGTTTCATAAATAATAAATTGTTGTAATCCCATGAGGTCATCATAAAAATATGCATAAGAATCATAGAAAGAATATAACGGGTCACAACCTCAATAGATTCTAGAGCTGATAACAAACACTGAGCTTGATAAAAATGTATTACAGACAGAAACCTCAGTCAGAGAGATCTTCAAAATTATATTATACAAAATTATTACTTTGGGAAAGAGAGAAATGTTATTACCAAAAGGCCCCAAATAAGTACATGTGGGAAACTAACTCAGGCAGAAAAAGACTAAATCAACATTATTTAGCCTTTTCAATTTAGAAAGAGCCAGGGTCTCCAAAATTTGTCTTGCACAGAAACATTCTTGTAGACTAAACATTGTTATTGATGTTCTTCAGGCAACAGTTACTAGGTTTAGTTATTATATTTCCCCTTAAAAAAAAAAGCTAGATTTGAGTTTGAGTTATAAAAAAAACCTGATAGATGCAACACCTGGAGGCAAACACTAAAAGTATGGAGATCCAGAATAACACCTGGCTTGCCAGAAAAATAAGAAGATGGATTACTTTGAGTACTCCACTGATCTAAAGAAGCATCATCAATAATATAAAGATCATTTGAACGCATGGTACAGACTAAAGGAAAATGGGTTGACATACACCTGCAGGGATATATACAGCATCTGAATGCCAAAACCTAATACAAAGCTTGATTGAAATGTACCACATAAGCTGTAAACCAGAAACATCATATAGAGCATGACAATTTCTTTCCAATTACTTTTGGTAAAAGTGGAAATCGAGGTCTTTAAAAGAACAGAAGTATCTCCACTGTCAGAAAGCTGCTTTGAGAGAAAAGTTAATGATGCTGTTGATAGCTAGAAGTAGTATGCGTTAAGCAGCTTTGTAGGCTGGTGGTTTAAGCTCCAACTCAGAAAAATGCCTCTTTCATTTAAGGCTTATAGATATTCCCACTGGAAGTAATGGGGCTGCTCGTGCTGGATCAGGGACCTAGTGCATAGAAGGTTTGAAGCAAAGCCACTTGGTTACTACGGGAAATCTGAGACACCATCTGACAGTCCAATGTAACGTGCGGTGGTCAAAACAGCATCTTGTAGTAAAATAGGAATCTCCATTACAGAGGGAATGGTACAAATATGGTTCTATTATTACATCAGGGTGCAAAAGGTTGGTTTTGGAAGAGGACCCTATGGTGCCAGGCTTGATATAAGTATATATGGCTAACTTCTGTTTCTATATCAGCTGAGCTTTAGATTGGCTAGCTGGGATCCCCACTGCAGTCCAGCTGCTATGGCTTGGAGCTTCCAACATGTCAGTGGAGCTGAAATTGAGAAACATCCCTGAACTCTGGCTAGAAAGCTGCTGGCCTTGAGTTCAGGTGTATCATCTGCTTAGTCCTGGAGCTGGGTGTGTAAATGACCTGGCTTCAGAGCACAGGTGAGCTCCTGGTCTTCCTGTCAGACAAATGCTACAGAACAGCAAGAAAAACAACATATTGCGAAGAGCTTAGCTCTTTTCAGTCTTGCTTCTCAGAGTTTTGTGGTTGAGTCCATGCCTCTTTGGGAGCCCTGCTAAAATCAAGGTGGTTTTGCTGCTTCTTGGCTGTTTTTTCTGTGGGATCAAAGGCCACTTTAAAGGTAAGATGAAACTGCGTAGTGGAAGGAGGGAGGTCTAACAAATACATCGTTGTGTAGAGAGCCTAGATAGTTTTAAGCTGATGGATTTGATCTTTTAAAACAAATTACAGAGAATAAATAAGCAACAAAATACACTTGGCTAACTGCAGTTTCCACCAGTGTGCTACCTAGCTGTTTTCAGCAATACCCCCCAGGCAACGCGGTAGAAATGGGTCAGCGTAGACATGTTTTCTCTTCTCTATTAGCATTGCAGCAAATTGTGTGCTTCATCTGCCCCCATTTTCAGGAGCTACTTTCCTGGCTACTCCAGCCTTTTTGCTCTGCCTCTGGTAGCTTGGGATCTATTGTTCAGCAAAGATGGTTTGAGATGAATGGAGACTATCACTGTAGAAAACAAAACTGCCATGGCTGGAGGCTGGGGAAAAGAGGATGTCAGATGGGAAACAAGCATTGGGGGTGGGGAAGGGAGACAGAAGAAAAGGGGGATTTCTGCTTGTATTGGCACGTGGCAGGCAGCTTGCATGCTTGTGTGATATTAACTTCCTTCTCGCTACAGCATGGAAGCCTCTGGCATCCTGACCCTCGCAAATACAAACAGATGTCCCCAGGCGGACCCAGCCCACTGATGCTCCCTACAGCATCAACATCTTTTACACACAGGGTTCTTTATCACAAATGGCTTTTTTTTTTATCATTTATGTGTTTCAATTATCTCAGACTCTCTTCACCCCCTTTCCCCTTCAACTCCGTCTCAGAGGAAGGGAAAGAATGGATTTGATGCACTTACCAGTTGAGCTTGGTGCTATAGATAACCACTTAAAGGTCAAGTTTTTGCAGGTTTTTGTTTACAGCTTTGGAGTAGTTGGAGTGATACACCAAAGCACTGGGCATCCAGGAGCTGCCTTGGAAATGAATGGTAGCTGTTCTGGTGCTTCTCATTTTTGGAAAGCAAAGCACTTATTCAGGTAGTCACATATGGATTTAGGACGTGTAACTCTTGGCTCCAGTTTCTGAAATGGTTGGCCCAAATTCCCCAAACCAATACAAGTATGACAGTGTACAGCCATACTAACAGCATTGAGGAAAAATAGTCAATTATAGCATCAGTAGCGGAAAGGGAATTTAAAAGCCCTAAGCTATTTAGAAGCCTTAGTAAAACATGAAACTTGAATTTTAGTGCCTAAATCAAATAGGAAACTTGTACAAATCAGGCTCTTTTGAAAATGTTACCCAGTAATCTCTGTGTTAGTAAAAAGTCTTACCACTTTTTTACCACTGCATGTCAAGAAGAATATTAAAATGCTTGTCAAGCTCCTTCAACAAATTGTTTTCTAAACTACAGATGTATTTGACTGATGGCTACCAGCTCTAACTTGGAAAACAGGAGCCAAATCACAGAGAATTTCTTCTGGCAAGTAGTAGAGTCACCTGAAAATGTTGTTTGAGAGAATCCCAAACCATGATCTAAATTTGGCTCAAATTCACAAACCCTTTTAGCTGTTAGAAAAGATCCTTGTTTTTCTAGAAAAGTCTATTTTTTTTTCTCCAAGAACCATAAATAAATAAAATTCACAGATCTCTCTCTGTTTTACCCTCTTGTCAAGAGAAAGAGGAAGAGAGTAATGAGGAACTGAGTTGCCTTATGAGGTCTCTTGAGGATCGTGAGACCACAATTCTTCAGGTTCCAGGAATGATCTTTGGAAGCTGCCATGGTCTGAAAACAAGACATTCCTCTTTCCAAGTATTTGAAGGGAAAAGAGCAGGCATTGACTGAAGGGGAAATGGGAGAGGTGGTAATCCTGTTGAGCGATCCAGCGATACACCCTTTCCTCACAGTTCCTTCCTACTTGGGTGAGATAAGTAACATTGGAAGTTAGTGGCTAGGACCAACAAAATAGGGTGGTGTCTTTATCTAAGAAAGGTGGGTGTCCCCATCGTGAGATTTATTAATGTTTAATCTGCTTGGAACATTTGTATATTTTGTCTCAGCATGTTCCCAAGCTCATTTGTAGACGTTTAAGAGCTTAGAAACAAAGTCATTTCCATAGCCAGTCAGCGGGCTGCATATATCAGCCTCCTACTTGGAGAGGAGCAGACAGACAGGCACTCGTGGCATTCCCACATGGGGCTTTTTCTAGTGAGCAGAGAACTGGAGATGTTTTTTCAAAGTGACTTCTTAAACAGTAACATACAGCTGTGTAAGTCCTTGTTTTCTACGTGGTATAGTAGCTTTTCTGTTTTGACAGTAGAGGTTTCATTTGCATAAACTTCAAACACAATTATGGTGTTTGGTACCTATTGTTTAATACATGCAAAGATCAATATTCTTGCTGTTGATGATATCACAGTATTTCTGCTTCCCTTTCAGTTTGATGGTTATGTATGAGGAGATAGAGGAACTATTCCAGCCTGACTGTGTATCTTTATACTACAAAAGGTGAAAGTGCCCTTTTCCCCCAGTAATCTATTACTATCCGTTGTTTGCTGAGTTGATGTAATCAGGTCTTTGTCATTTATTCTCTTCTACATGGAAGAGTGTACGACCTAGCGGATAATCTGAAAATCTCCATGTAGTGCTAGATTTTGCTATGCTGCCTTTTGTTGAGTAATACTTCTAAGCAAATATTTTTTTCCAACTGGTTTTGATTTGTGGGTACCTAACTTTCTTCCAGAGAAGGTTTAGTATTTTCCTGTACATGGATTACTCTAGCACAAGCTTGAACTTGCTTTCTCTGGACACCTTTCACAAGAGTTCTTAGAAATAGCCCACAGGCTAGTTCCCAAAGGCCCACAGAGGAGAGGTTGAAAATCACTTTATTAACAGTACCTCATTTTGTGTGGAGCACAATGTGAGTGCAGAGAGAAGGGGCTGGTCATTAATATACATTAGTATCCAAGAAAACTAGTATTTTATAGTTTCTGTACACTGGAAAAGACTTAATTCAGCTTGTATTGCTTACATAATTTGAATGAATAAAATAGAGGGACCACTCAGGAATAAGGAAATCTGTGTTTAGTCAAGTCAAGGTTAATCAGTGTACTTATATATGGAACTTAAAGGATTTTTACTCTTTTATTAAACAGCTTTGAAAACTTAATATTTAATATGTTGCAGGCTGCAAGGAGGTAACATTAATAGTGATAGAAAATAGCAGATTTTTAATCTTTCTATTAGCATTTTTCAATAGAAGAAGAAAATTTTATGCTAGACATAAGTAATTTTCCCCAAAACTTAGTGTCAGTCCTGATAAACAGAGATACTCACTGAAAAGTTGTTTTGTTATACATGCTATTAACTCTTGTAAGAGTCATTAAGAACATTCTCATTAATACAGCTTGTTCCGCTTTTGCTTCAAGA
Organism: Haliaeetus albicilla; assembly: GCF_947461875.1. Classification (NCBI taxonomy): domain Eukaryota; kingdom Metazoa; phylum Chordata; class Aves; order Accipitriformes; family Accipitridae; genus Haliaeetus; species Haliaeetus albicilla. The sequence continues at coordinate 11,231,530 of NC_091487.1, read as the reverse complement.
AAACTGCTGTTAGAGCTGACTGGAGACCAGGAAAAGTGGATCTCTTTTATATTGCAAGAATATTCACAAAAAATGTTTTTTTTTCTTTTGGCCTATGTTTGGGAAATTCCCTAGGGACTCTAATGAAATCTGTGAGTAATAAGTAGTCCATCAGTGGTAAATGTGGTGGGGTGAATAATAAATGGTCAGTTTTATATCATCTGCCAGATCTTTGAAAGACCAGATTTATTCAGTCACCGTGATTATGTTGTGATTGTACATGTCATGAAATCCCACTCAGGGCTGCAAAATTTCATGAGAACTAAGCCAGCGCTGAGTATGGACTCTTCTTCTTGTGGAATGGTTGTTGCGAAATCGCCCTCTCCCAAGCAGTTTTTGAACTTCAAGTGATAATGTGGTTGATGGTTAATGTCGCATACCTCCATAAGCAGATGGACTGAAAGAATTTTAATAACTCTCTGGATCTAAATGATCATTCCTTCCTCATTCTTTGTGGCTTCATAGTGTTTATGATAATTCTTGCTCAGGATCCAATCTATACAATTTATCCAGCTGTGCCTTTGATGTCTGTACTGTGGTCTCAAGGGAGAGAAGTCGTGAATGAACGGTTAGTGGGCGACACCCAAGGGGTTATGACATCTTTAACATAAACTCATCAGCATAAGGTTTTTCTTCTGAAATGGATTAAGCAATTTATTTAGCTATAAAAGCCAGAAAACTAGTTAAGTGAATTTTACTGGGGAATCAATAAAGTAATAATTGTGTGGTAATATAACTGGGACTGAGTTAACCAGCTTTGGTCACCTTTTCTCTGTTAATCCATTCCCCCCATCCTTTTTATCCCAGTATTTTTTGAATAGCCACAAGTCATTCTGATGAGAGAATTGAAAAAGCACATTGAGAAATCTTTGAGCACATTAACTTTTGTACTCTGAAATCTTTCTTTCTTGCCTTTGCAATAGATGCAAAAAAGAACCCGTCCAGAATTCATTAACTAAATTTTTATCTCAAACTCATATTTTTGTATTCTGTTAAATTTTCTCCACTTATATTTCATAGAATGGCTTCCTAATCCTGTCTGAGACATGCCTGTAAGCTAAAGATAAATATGTAAAACTTACCTTTGAATTGAATGGTATCTAACTATTGCTGCTTTTAAAAAAATAATAGTAAGCCCCTTGACATTTTCCTTGGCAGTGCTTCAGAATTTGCACTTAGGCTGCAATTATTACAGTTACATAGGAAGTTTTTCCCTCTGATAATCAAACAAATTAATTTAAAAGAAAATTCATTTGTTAGGCTGTCATGAATATTAAGAGATGATAAACTACTGTAAGAACAAAACAGACCTTCATACACCAGTTATTTCACACTTGCATTTTAGAGTAGATTAGCTAGATTTAGCAGTGTGCACATTTAAGGGCTTAAGTGGTTTTCAAAGGTCTTTTTCCCCTAAAAAATTATGACTCCCCCCATCTGTTCTGTGAGAAATAACTTGCAGCACATAAGTGTCCTCTTTTTACAGCATTAAAGAAAATGCCAGATTGATTGTATTATCAATGTATTTGCACTTAGGAATTTTGTTTTTGTGTGTGAACAGCACACACACATCTGAAATACAGGAAGGTTAAAAAGCGTAGGACTGAAGGTCTTTTTAAAGATAAATCTCCTTCCTTTTTCTGCAGTCTTAAATGTCACCAGGAATCAAGTCTGTAGTCAGCAGGAATGAGATTGAAATTATATGTTGAATAATAAAAATGACCATAGTAGTAGTAACAAGAATTGGAGTGAGTCCATGCCCTTTGCAAAAAGTAAGCTAGCTGGCAGTATCCAGGAGGACTAAGTAGATGGTGGCAAACACGAATACTGGGCTAGTATTTCTGAATGGATCTGCTTATTTTGAGAGTGGTCTGTGCTTCACACCAAGGTAGTTTTGAGCCTTATACATTTAATAAGGGGAAACCTAAAAGCAGTGTGCATCCTGAAGAAACTGGCCTGAAGAGCTGGTTGGAGAAATTGGAGGTATTTTTCCATCAAAAGCATCAACAATAATGAAATATAACTTCAACTTTTTCTATGGAGAATTTCAATTTACTGTCAAAGTTTAAAAAACAACCACCCAACCAAAAAAATACCTAAGCCTGAGAACAACCACCCTCAAACCTCTGAATAATTTCTATGAAACTGAAATATTTTAGCTAAAACAGAGTATCTGTCTTCAGAAAAGTTGTTTTACTCTTTTGTGGTGGCTATAGCTTTCAGTTCCTTGTGCTCTTTTGTGGTGGCTATAGCTTTCAGTTCCTTGTGCTTTTCTCCATTACTGGTGTTTGTGGACTACATGCAAGTGGCTTTTGGGAGCTGAGGCGGCAGTTGCTCGGCCAGGTCATTTCAGGATCTCAGGAGTCCTTATCAGAGCTTGCTTAGCTCTTGGGTGGACATGGACCGGTACTTGTGGTAGAGCAAAGCAGTGGGGGACCCAGACTGACTGAATTTATTAGAAAGGATCAAGAAACACAGAGCTCCAAGATGTTACTTTGGTACATATTAGGAGACATTTTTCATTTTCCAGCACTCCAATAAGTCCTTGCCCCTTGTTTGCATGGACTATCTCTGTGGTGGTGAAGACAGGACTTTGGATAGTATTTGGATAGTGTCACCTTGACTATTTAGCTTTCTGCATGTGAAAGAGAGCCTTATTTACACAGGGCCAAACAGCAGCATAATAACCTACATACCACCTAAAGTAGTAGAAGATATAACCTAGTTCTTGTATTTCTTTCTTGCCCAAAAGTGTAAGACTCTGCCTAGGGCCAAATCTCCATTTATTTATTTACTTTGTTTTCCTTTGAAGAAATGCGGAGAGGAGGTGGAAGCAGTTTTGCATGGCTCAAAGCAAGGAAGCGAACCCCAGACCCAGCAAATTATAGCACCAGTGTTAGCAAGTTGCCAGCTGGAGCCTTTCAGTGTAGCGTGCTCCCAGGGGAGATGCTGACCACCTAATGTGCCAAGAGCCCCTGTGTATGTAAATACTTCATGGCTCGGTTCTGCATGCGTTTATCCTTGAAAAGGGGAGCAGCTTGTGCATAGCTTCATCAGCTCTGAAAGCTATGGCTGGATCCAAGGGTCTAACGTGTCTGTTGTTCAGATATCCTGAAAGGACTTGATTTCCCTCAAGGTAGAAGCTTTCTGTTCCGCGTGTGTCTAGTGCGTAGAAGTGCCACTGCAGACAAGTGTTGCTGTGACCCATTTTATGAGTGCAAGATGCTCTACATCCTTGTTGGAATAAACAAGGCAGAGGAGCCTCCTCAGAGGTGTGGTCCCTTGGGAGCTGGCTGCCTAGCTGTGATTTTACACATCCAGCCAGCTCGGACATCTGAATGTAAAATTCCACACTTGGGGACGTCACGCGGATTTCATGCTCTTCTCTGGGGAATTCCAGATCTATAAAACAATGAATGGATTATACAGTACTCATCCATATATGTAGTTTTTCATCTGTGACAGATGTGATATTGATAATATCCTCCATTCAATAAGTGCTCCAAGTATAATTTAGTGCCAGGTTACTAATCTCGGTTTCATTTAACTGTTTCAGAGCCCACTATGTGAAAAGCTGGCAGTAGAGTGCAATGGGGAGGAAGACAATGCTCATGGATCAGGCACGAGGCTGGGTCTGTATGTAGCTCTGCTGAATTGGGCCTAATTCTTCCCAAACTGCTTTCATTTGAGTGTAAATCCACTAGTTCTCATTTTCTGGCTGATTCCTTGTATTTTTTATGTGGCTGGTTAGCTCAGAAGCCTCACATCCCGTCCTGCCCCAGGGATACTGCATGGATTTTGTGCTGTTATCTGAGTCTGAAAAATGATGAGCTGAAAGGCAGCTTAAACTCTTTGTGTGTAACTGTGGAAGATTTGTCTGAACCTCCCATTCCTCTTATATACCGTGCAAGTTGTGCTTTCCCACTGCTTTGAAGGTTCATTGGTCTGAGAAGCCCATCCTAGATTGGACTTGTACAGCAAAGCTGCATACGGATAAGGAGAAAAAAAAAATAAAATACCAAAGCTGTGAGGGCGCTTGGTATGAATGATCTCAGGCATAGCCTTGTGACTAAGGGAAACATGTATGTCCCTGACGTGACTGATCATGGGGGAAGGATGGCTGTGTAGTCAGGGGAGAGGCCTGTGATGCCGAACAAACAAAAGTCCCATCTCACACTCACTGGTGCGCCTGTTGTTGATGCTTAGTATGTAATAACCAAATACACAGTAGGGAAATAGAGGGGAATATTGGATTTGCGAATGCTGGTGTCTGTTTCAAAGTTACTCCTCACGTCACCTAACCTAAGAGCAGGTAAAGAGTGGCCCAAGGAGTGGGGAGTCAAAAACTGATGAGGAAATGTTACTGCTTTG